>NC_137230.1:35670330-35675330 GCF_949987685.1 Ammodytes marinus
GTGTGTGAGAGAGAGAGAGAGAGAGAGAGAGTGTGTGTGTGTGTGTCATGTGTGTGTGTGTGTGTGTGTGTGTGAAAGTTTACTTACTTATATCTTAGTATTGGACCTATACAGCTAGATTAGAAAAAGCAGGTATTTGTAAAGCAGTGACTGTCTACTGTCTATAAGAAAAGCCAATGTTTATTAAAGGTGTAGTCAGTGATTCTGGAGAACGCTTGTTGTCAAAATCACTTGTGTGTCCAAATCAGTGAATATCTCCCCACGATTCGCTACCTGTCTGTACTATACTGGGGTTGCGTTCCGAATCGCATACTTTCTATTATATAGTTTGTAGAAAAAAGATTTAGGATGTCCCGATTCTTGTGGCCAGATTTAGTATGGTTAGAAGTACCCGGATGTCCTACTTCACGCGGCCAAGATTGTTAGTGTTGAAAACTGCATCCTATTTGGGGCGATTCTGACCCACAATCCAGTGCGCACGTGAAGTGACGTAACATCGACGAAGCCTCCATATGAAAACAAACGGGGATGCGACGGATATAAAAGCAAGAGGCAAGATCAAGGCGCAATGTTATGATGAAATAAGAGAGTAAAGTATGTCCCAATAGTATGCCTACTGCATCCTAACTAGATTCTTTTTATCGTCGGATGTAGTATGTAGAATAGGAAAAAGAAAGAGTATGCGATTCGGAACGCAACCTGTGTGTGCGCAGAGAAAATAAATCCGGTGTTAATACACAGCCTAGGCTCTGTGAATGGGTGTGTTGCTTGCTAGGTCGGGCCCCCTTTGGTTTACATAACACCTGATGTTTGACAACAAGCGTTCTCCAGAATCGCTATATATCCACCTTTTTTAAGTTGTGTGTGTGTGTGTGTGTGTGTGTGTGTGTGTGTGTGTGTGTGTGTGTGTGTGTGTGTGTGTGTGTGTGTGTGTGTGTGTGTGTGTGTGTGTGTGTGTGTGTGTGTGTGTGTGTGTGTGTGTGTGTGTGTGTGTGTGTGTGTGTGTGTGTGTGTGTGTGTGTGTGTGTGTGTGTGTGTGTGTGTGTGTGTGTGTTATTGAAGGAGCAACAAGCTGTTGGCCCTTGTATGCACTGGTTGTACCGTTGTACCAGCTGCTTCCCCACACACACACACACACTCTCACACTCTCTCACTCTCTCTCACACACACACACACACACACACACACACACACAAGGGAAAACGAACTGTGGACCTGTTTACACCACTCATGGGCACTGGCTGGTCAGATCTGGTTTCAAACGGTTTTAGCTCGAAAGCTGGCTAATAAGCTTGGTTAGATTTGTCAACCTTAAAGGGCCCACATGTAACATTAACATTAATGGTACATTTTGACAACATATATTGCATATGAATGAATGGTTAGCAACTAGCAAAGCAATGTCACCTAAAAGATCTAGTACATTTATTTCTAAACATAATTTAGTTATAGTGTTAGCTTGGGGTGCTCCGGTGCTGTAGTGGATAGAGCGTGTACCATATTGGCTTCGGCCTTCGTTGCAGTGGTCGTGGGTTCAAATCCGACCCGTGGACCTTTACTGCAGGTCATCCCCCCCCCCTCTCTCTCTCTCTCTCTCTCCCCCTCTCTATCTCTCTCTCCCTCTCTCCTCTCTCTCTCTCTCTCTCTCTCTCTCTCTCTCTCTCTCTCTCTCTCTCTCTCTGTCTCTCTCTCTCTCTCTGTCTCTCTCTCTCTCTCTCTCTCTCTCTCTCTCTCTCTCTCTCTCTCTCTCCATTTCAACTCTGTACTGTCTATTAAAGCTTGAAAATGCCCAAAAACATTCTTTAAAATAAGATGTATTGTACATAGGGCTGGGCGATATGACGATATCATATCGTGGACGATATAAAAGTGTCTACTGGGAGAGATTTGGCCATACCGTTTATATCGCGGAGATACAAAGTTGATGTGGCGGGAGCATATATGGAGCGGGAGGCAGCTGTCCCTCTGAGTCCCTATAATTACACTGCAGTTACACCGCCGCGCCACACGGGGGCTCTGCTGCAGAGTTCTGGGCTGCAATACAGCTTCTCTACCCGCAACAGAAGAAGCCTCATCTGTTGCTCTAGCTGTCTAGCTCATGGTCTAGCTTCGGTGCGCCGTCACTAAAGTTAACAAACCAACTCCGTGGCCGTTTCTCAATTCACGTTCTTTTCTGTACTTGTGAACTTGCGTTCTCGTAAAACGTCATCAACCGTAGCCCAAGTACTGTTCCAATTCAAAGTTCGCATCAAGTCAAGTACCCGGAAGTGTTCCTGATGTGTTCTTCAACTGGCCATTCTATCGAGGATGCATCGGTGGTGACTTGTGCGGACTTGGGGCTGTTAGATATCCCAGAATGCATTTCGCAGCGTAGTAGCAGAGCAAGGAGGCAGAGGCGGACAAGGCGGAGAAACCCACAACTGTAAGCATAATTATTACTGTTTTATAAATACTACTTTTGTTTCAGAATACCGGTATGTTGTTATGAAGTTTTTATTAGATGATCATTTAATTCTCCAACCTGTCAAATCCTACTTAGCTCCGTAAACGTCCGACTGCTAGCTTGCCCAGCTGTCCCACGGGATTTCTAGCTTCCCCCGCGGGACAGCTAGCTTGCCCCGGGGGATTTCTAGCTTCCCCCGCGGTACAGCTAGCTTGCCCCGGGGGATTTCTAGCTTCCCCCGCGGTACAGCTAGCTTGCCCCGGGGGACTTCTAGCTTCCCCCTGGGACAGGGACAGCTAGTCCCGTTTGGGGGTGCAAAGTTGTGGTTCATAACCGTATGGTGAATTGCCCTAATGTGGGACACTGCTTAACCTGGGATACCTAAGGTCCATCGCATTTATCTCCTATTTCTGACACATGTTAATAGATAATATTGTTGTCAAATGAAAGCAGGGGTTCCCTGTGATTGAAATCACAAATCAATGCTAAGGCTCTACATTTGAATGGTATCATGTATTGGTCAAATGTATTGGCTTGATATGTTAATATATTACATAAGTTGTAATTGCAAATACTGTCCTCACCCTATGTTTTTTATGTATACTTTATTATACTAGCTATGTTTTTTGAGCAAATTGTTTTGATAGCAACAGTGTTTTTTATATTTTACATTCACATGTATACTGGCAAATTCAGTTACAAATGGACTTCAGGAGGCAAGAGTTTCAAGAAGAAAATCGCTACTTTATTTAGCATAAAAAACAGAAGATGTCTGCTGAAAGTTGACTCATTTATAGACTTCAAACATGGTTAAACTCAACATGCCAAGCAAGTTAAAATCAGCTAATTTAAATATTAAAAACTGTACACAGAGGAGAATAAATCATGTCATTACAAATATGTACATTTATTTACAAAGCTAGGAATATTTACAAACCATGTTCTTATTATTATCTCCAGAGACCTAAGGAAGATGGCCCACCAGCATGTTCTGATGATCCCAAACAACCTCTCCACAATGTTGTGCCCTCTGGCCTTTTGTACCGGGCTTCAATATGACCTGGTAATCAAAATTCACATGGATGGGTGGCGGTAGAGCCTAATGATGGCCACGGGACGCTGCAGGCAGGAGTACCCTCCATCACCCAGCAAGAAGTAGGTGGGTACAGGGCCTAATTGTAGAACGGGGAACGCCGGAGCACGAGAGCATCATGCACCGACCCCGGGTTCCCGATGTAAATGTCTATACATTTGCTCTTAGCATCACAGATACCCTGCAGGATGATGGAAGTGAAGAGCTTCCTGTTAAAGTAGCTTTTCTTCTGTTCTGCAGGTGGCAGAACTCTGACATTGCACCCATCAATGCCCCGGCAGCAGATCTGAAGGCCGAGCAAAGCCTGCCCCCACCTCCTCCATCTCCTCTGGCTTGGGGAAATGGATGACCCGATGGAGGATGGCCTCCACCACGCCATGGACCGTCACCCTGCACAACGCACCACAGGCCAGCTTGAATTTGGGACGCTGCTGGCCTTGCTGCCCCGGCCGGAAGAAAGCCCATGGATGGAGCCATGAGGTCGAGGTGCTGATGGGGGTAGCCTGTCGAAGCTATCCCTGGAGAGCCTGAAGGCTGGCTTCAGGTCCCCCTCCAGAAAAGAAGACAGCCAGGATAGGCACTGGGGTGTTGAGCTTTGTGTACAGCTGTGAGCTGCTTCTAAAAATAATAATAAATATATTTTTAACATCGTTGATTCAGTTATTTACTATTTATATTATTTATGTTTATTGTGTGTGTGTATATATAGCCCTGGAAAATAATTAAGAGACCACTCCAAATGTTCAGTGTCTCTTGTTTTATTTTTAAGAGGCATATGTTTGGCTTAAAATTAACATTTTGATTTTATACTATAAAGTACTGACAACATTTCTTCCAAATTCACAATTAAAGTATTGTCATTCAGACCATTTTCAATAAGTAATTTAGAGATAAGAAATTGTAAGAAAAATCCGGAGTGGTCTCTTAATTTTTTCCGGCGCTATATATATTTACTATTGATAGATAGATATACCAGTATATGCCATGCTTATTTGTTTATTTTAAGTACAATCAATTGCAATTATGTATTTAATATGTATTGTCTGCTAAGAAGTGTTAAAGTCTATCAGAATTAAAAAATCCATTAAACATTTTACTTGTTTGATCAGTAAAGGGCCTATGAAATATTACATGCCTAGGTTTTTTAAAAACATTTTAGCCTGTTATATATGTTGTGTGTAGCTTTAAGGGGCTTCAACTTTCCACCCTGTGGTAAAATGATAATTAACTCATTACAGTCAAGTGTATTTATCAATATTAAACGATAAATTGAAAGGTTAAAAACAAGCCATAACAATAAAACACATACGACGTGAGATAGACAACTGAGGAGGGCTCGTCTCCACCGCATCCCAGCTCTGTAGCACAGTTAACGAGCCGAGGTGATGACGCCATCGAGTCCGCTGCCGTTCCAATTGCAGGTGCGTGCTCCCGTTCTCGGAAGTTTGTACTTAGAAGTCCGGA
>NC_137230.1:35682830-35685330 GCF_949987685.1 Ammodytes marinus
TCAGTCAGTCAGTCAGTCAGTCAGTCAGTCAGTCAGTCAGTCAGTCAGTCAGTCAGTCAGTCAGTCAGTCAGTCAGTCAGTCAGTCAGTCAGTCAGTCAGTCAGTCAGTCAGTCAGTCAGTCAGTCAGTCAGTCAGTCAGTCAGTCAGTCAGTCAGTCAGTCAGTCAGTCAGTCAGTCAGTCAGTCAGTCAGTCAGTCAGTCAGTCAGTCAGTCAGTCAGTCAGTCAGTCAGTCAGTCAGTCAGTCAGTCAGTCAGTCAGTCAGTCAGTCAGTCAGTCAGTCAGTCAGTCAGTCAGTCAGTCAGTCAGTCAGTCAGTCAGTCAGTCAGTCAGTCAGTCAGTCAGTCAGTCAGTCAGTCAGTCAGTCAGTCAGTCAGTCAGTCAGTCAGTCAGTCAGTCAGTCAGTCAGTCAGTCAGTCAGTCAGTCAGTCAGTCAGTCAGTCAGTCAGTCAGTCAGTCAGTCAGTCAGTCAGTCAGTCAGTCAGTCAGTCAGTCAGTCAGTCAGTCAGTCAGTCAGTCAGTCAGTCAGTCAGTCAGTCAGTCAGTCAGTCAGTCAGTCAGTCAGTCAGTCAGTCAGTCAGTCAGTCAGTCAGTCAGTCAGTCAGTCAGTCAGTCAGTCAGTCAGTCAGTCAGTCAGTCAGTCAGTCAGTCAGTCAGTCAGTCAGTCAGTCAGTCAGTCAGTCAGTCAGTCAGTCAGTCAGTCACTTGTTCATAACAATTCATCACACCTATCTCTCATCTCGAATGTCGGGAAAGATAATCATAATTCAGATGCAGTGACCTAAGATTTTTAGTGGCCTACAGTGTCCCCATTTTGACCAGACACACACACACACACACACACACACACACACACACACACACACACACACACACCCACACCCTTAACCCTTGTTATTTAGGCAAGAGTGGACCTTTGCAAGCTCATTGTTTAACTAATACCCTGTTATGCAATTTGAGTAAGTAAGCAGCAGTCTTGGACAAAGTGGGAATTAATAAGCCCCATATTTACGCAACAATCATGAATTTCTGCCTTAAACCTGCAGTGTGTAGAATTTTGGGTTTTATTTCCTAGCAGATTCTGTAGAAATTAATTATAATATCCATAAGTACATTTAATTTAGTGCATAATAGCTGAAAAAAATGTTTTGAATTATTATTTTTTCCCTTAGAAAGGGTCTCATATATGTCCATATTTCTGCATATCTTGGACCAAGGCCTAGTGCCGCCATCTTGAAAGTGTCATAGTTGGAATGTCATCAGGTGCATTGTTTCAAATGTAGAATTGTTCTTGTCCTTGAAGGCCACTGTAGCTTCTGTTATTATTCTAAAGGGGTGGGGTTACCCAGGGAGTGTTGCATTCTAGAACTTTGTAGAACTTTCTTGATGATGTCTCCACTGATTGTTACAGTATGGTTGTTGGTTTTATTTGTTATATAGTTTTTCTCTTTATGCCTTTGTCATGAAAAACACAACTACCGCTTGTGTCCATAGGGGGCGCTAGAATGAACACAAACTGTGTGCGTAGATGGGGTCTTATGGGGTCTCTGTCTGCACTCAATTTTAACCTTAGCTGTTTAAATTTCACCAGACAGAAGGGCAGACAGGCAGACAGACGCACACACTCACACACACACACACACACGCACGCACACGCAAACGCGCGCACACACTAACGCACACGCGCACACTAACGCACACACTCACTCACTCACTCACTCACTCACTCACTCACTCACTCACTCACTCACTCACTCACTCACTCACTCACACACACACACACACACACACACACACACACACACAGTACACACAAGGGCAGTAGGGCAAACCCAACTCTGTAACTAGAGCCAGTTAAACATGAACTCAAAGGCCTTTAACCTTTACTCTGCTGCTGATGCCAATGTCTAAAAAAGCAAAGGGAGGGTCCCACGCTAATATACACCCTGCGTTCCAATCCCCATACTTCCCTGCTATTTAGTCTGGTAGAAAAAATATTTAGGATGTCCCAATTCTTGTGGTCAGATTTAGTATGGTTAGAAATACCCAGATGTCCTACTACATCCGGTCGAAATTTTTAGTGTTAAATCAGCACGCTATTTGGGAGATTCTGACCCACAATCCAGTGCGCACCGCAAGTGACGTCACATCGACGGAGCCTCCGTATGAAAACAAACCGGTATGCATACTGCATCCTAACTATAACATACTGAAATTGACGTCAAAATTAGTATGAGTAGGACGATAGTAGGGCTTTTAGTATGAGTAGGACGTTAGTAGGGCTTTTAGTATGAGTAGGACGATAGTAGGGCTTTTAGTATGAGTAGGGCGTTAGTAGGGCTTTTAGTGTGAGTAGGACGTTAGTAGGGCTTTTAGTATGAGTAGGACGATAGTAGGGCTTTTAGTACGAGTAGGGCGTTAGTAGGGCTTTTAGTATGAGTAGGACGTTAGTAGGGCTTTTAGTATGAGTAGGGCGTTAGTAGGGCTTTTAGTGTGACTCA
>NC_137230.1:35690330-35695330 GCF_949987685.1 Ammodytes marinus
TCAGAAGGAAACCGAACGGCAAACTGGACACTCGCGCCATCGGGTTCGGTGTCAGGTCTGACTGGCCGGATCTTAACGACCTCTGTAGTTGGACTGGTATCGTTCTGCGTTGGACACATAATGGAAAGAATGTAGCCCCATCCGAATCATTGGTTACTAGTGGGGACATCGCCGTCACTGCCACCTTGGTGGAAGACGGAGTCGAGTTCACACTCCCACCCACTAACTGTCGCGCAGCCCTGCTGGCAATAAAACACAGACAACGCCAAAAACACTGGACGGGACTAAGACTACAAGGCAAACTAGCCTGCTTGCCTTCTGCTGACCATTCTGTGTCCCACATCATCTTCAATAATGCATCCATTGATGAGGACATACAAACGTTTGCCATCAAAGCCAGATTGCAGGTTCTACCGTCCCAGCTGAACCTGTCAATCTGGTACCCACACACCCACACATCATTATGTATTCATCATGGACAAGAACAGTTCACTGAGACAATGTCACATATATTAAATGGCTGCTACTTTTATAAAAGCCTTTATATAGCCAGGCATGACAGGATTGTGAACTTGATTGTACAAAGCTTACCACCTATACTTTCACCAACATCCTCCACCCATGTCAATTGCTTTGTTAGACCTCATATGTTCTCTTTGTGTGAAGCTGAAATGTCTGTGTTTACTGATCTAAGTGCCACCAGGCCTGACATTTTGATAATAGATGAGCACCGTAGAAAAGTGCACATCCTGGAGGTAGCCTGCACCTTTGACTCAAGTTTAGAGGAGGCTTATTTAACTAAGCTGGTGAAATATTACCCTCTAGTACAGACAATTAACTCCATGGGCTACAACTGTCATTTACTTGTGTTCATTTTTGGCAGTCTAGGCCATGTGCATAGGCTTGTCACTAGTGGTCTTAGGATTGTCGGCCTTACAAAAACAAGCGCAAAACAGCTTGCCAAATACTGCTCAGTGTCCTCCATCATTGGCAGTCGCCATATTTGGAGGAGAAGGTGTTGTGTGTACCCATAATATCAGCTGTTTGACTGGCATTGGCCACGTTTCAGAGTTGTGTCGGAGAAAACTTTGCATCTATGACATTTGTGTCCTTATGTATATTATTATTAATTGTGGGCGCAAATAAAGTACTAAAAATGTGTGTGTGTGTGTGTGTGTGTGTGTGTGTGTGTGTGTGTGTGTGTGTGTGTGTGTGTGTGTGTGTGTGTGTGTGTGTGTGTGTGTGTGTGTGTGTGTGTGTGTGTGTGTGTGTGTGTGTGTGTGTGTGTGTGTGTGTGTGTGTGTGTGTGTGTGTGTGTGTGTGTGTGTGTGTGTGTGTGTGTGTGTGTGTGTGTGTGTGTGTGTGTGTGTGTGTGTGTGTGTGTGTGTGTGTGTGTGTGTGTGTGTGTGTGTGTGTGTGTGTGTGTGAATGTGAGACTGTGTGTGTGTCTCTCCCTCTTTTAGTATGTGGTTTTGGAGGGCAGTCATGCTGGTCCAAAATGTTATGCAGCAGATTTATTTATGCAACATCAGGGATTAAAACTGGTTTGGGAGGAGCTACGGTGGCCTTCAAGGACAAGAAGTGTTACTAAAGATGGCATCATCCACCACTGCCTCATGTATTTCCACAATATCAAGTGATGAGGTGAAGATATATTTAGTTATTTATTCTATAGTACTTCTTCTTCTTATTGGTCTTCCAACAGGTGCATTTCCCCAGGACGCCCACTATATATAAAAACACATACTGTAAGGCCGTTAAGTTTGTCCGTTCTGTGCTACTGTAGAAACATGGCGGTGCAACATGGCGGCCTCAGCGCCCCGCTCCTATGTAGATATAAAAGGCTCATTCTAAGAAAATAAAAACTTTTATTTTCAAGAGATTATACACTAGTTAAATCGTACTTATGAATATTACTGTGATGGAAGTTCTGTTAAGGGTGCAGTGTGTAATATGACATCATCAAGAAAGTTCTACAAAGTTCTAGAATGCAACGCTCCCTGGGTAACCCCAACCCTTTCGAATGATAACAGAAGCTACAGTGGCCTTCAAGGACAAGAACAATTCAAAATTTTAAACAATGCACCTGATGACATTCCAACTATGACACTTTCAAGATGGCGGCACAAGGCCTTGGTCCAAAATATGCAGAAATATGGACATATATGAGACCCTTTCTAAGGGAAAAAATAATAATTCAAACGTTTTTTTTCAGCTATTATGCACTAAATTAAATGTACTTATGGATATTATAATTACTTTCTACAAAATCTGCTAGGAAATAAAACCCCAAATTCTACACACTGCAGGTTAAAGGTTGGAGGTCAACTCGGGTGGAAGAATATTTCAGGAGACTTGGATGAATTATGAATCAATATTTATTACAGACTTGGCCAAGGAGAACCGGACTGCAACTCTCGTGACTTGCACTTCAATTCTGACAAACTCATGCTTAGAGCTGTGTTTTAACCTCGCGCTATCTCTACCACCTCCCCGGCTCGGGCACCAAGCGTACCAATGTTTTGGTTCAGAGCTGAACACAGTGAACCATAACATTCTGGGGTCTAAAGAGATGAGACTTTATCTATACAGCTGACCTAAGTGTCTCCTAACAGGCTCCAAAGCTGACCTAGAGTCTGAGAGACAGACACACAAGATAGGCATATATGACCTCTCAATCTTTCCCATTAATATTACAACTAAAGACCCAAAATTCCCTCACAGATGACTATATTCAATTCCTACAAAGTCTGTTCTGAAAAAGTTCAATAAATAAATCTCCGCACTGTAGCTTTAAGAGATATATGTTTGAGAAAAACACATTTTTCCAGTTGTTTACCGTGTGACTTCACTAGTACGCGAGTTCCTCAGAATCTACTGAACAAGGGCTCTGTTTATAGCTGATAAGTGTGTGTGTGTGTGTGAGAGAGAGAGTGTGTGAGAGAGTGTGTGTGAGAGAGAGAGGGGTCAAAAGGTGGTGTGAGAAAGAGAGAGAGAGAGAGAGAGAGAGAGAGAGAGAGAGATAGAAAGGACAATATGGTGTGTGTCAGTCCGTTCGGTTCAAGTGTGTGTGTGTGTGTCAGTCCGCTCGGTTCAAGTGTGTGTGTGTGTGTCAGTCCGGGTCGAGTGTGTGTGTGTTTTGTCCGTTGGCACTGGGTCGGAGCATAACAGCAGCTGAGGTCACAGAAACACAGCTGGAACTGTACAAACGGCTTCAGCCAATCAGAGCCTGTTGCTATGTGGGCCGGGAATCTGCCCCTTTGTTAGCAGAGTGGGAGAGACAGAGAGAGAGACACACACATTCACATTCAGAGACACACACACACACACACACACACACACACACATGCAGAGAGATACACATGCAGAGACACACACACACACACACACACACACACATGCAGAGAGATACACATGCAGAGACACACAGGAACACACACACACACATATGTAGAGAGAGAGACACACACACACACACACAGAGAAAGACACACACATACATGCAGAAAGATACACACACACACACACACACACACACAGAGGGAGGAACACACACACACATGCAGAGAGAGACACACACACACACACACACACACACACACACACACGTAGAGAGAGAGAGAGACACACACACACACACACACACACACACACACACACACACACACACACACACACACACGCGGAAAGAGATAATCAACTGGGAGGAAGCTGGAAAAGTTTCTAGAGAAGCAGACTGTTATTGGAAACTCATACCAGGACATAACAACAGTGCGTGTTACTGACTGAGTCCAAAGTGTTGTTGAGGTCTGCTGATAGCTAACTTAAAGGTGCAGTGTGTAGAATTTGGGGTTTTATCTCCTAGCAGATTTTGTAGAAAGTAATTATAATATCCATAAGTACATTTAATTTAGTGCATAATAGCTGAATTTTATTTTATTTTTTCCTTAGAAAGGGTCTCATATATGTCCATATTTCTGCATATTTTGGACCAAGGCCTAGTGGCCACCATGTTGAAAGTGTCATAGTTGGAATGTCATCAGGTGCATTGTTTAAAATGTAGAATTGTTCTTGTCCTTGAAGGCCACTGTAGCTTCTGTTATTATTCTACAGGGTTGGGGTTACCCAGGGAGCGTTGCATTCTAGAACTTTGTAGAACTTTCTTGATGATGTCATATTACACACTGCACCTTTTTTAAAGGTGGAGTCAGTGATTCTGGAGAATGCTTGTTGTCAAAATCACTTTTTATATAAAAAAAAACCCAGTGAATATATAGCTTCTGTATGTAAACAAACGGTATGTAAACAAAGGGGCCCCACTGTAGTTAGCTACATACCAGTTTACAGAGCATAGGCTGTGTATTAACACTGGGTTTCTTCAGTGCACAACAACACACACAGTACAGACAGGTAGTGGATCATGAGGAGATATTCTGTCACTGATTTTCACAAAGTGATTTTGACAACAAGCGTTCTCCAGAATCAAATTCAAATTCATAAAGCTTTATTGGCATGACTTTTGTGGCGAACAAACAGTGCTGCCAAAGCGTTACAGTATAACAAATAATACAAATAATACAAAATCACTGACTACACCTTTAAATAGCAGGGTGACCCAGTTTGCTAGCAGCTATTATGATCCGTTCCCTTCCTTACCAGTTAGCCTACTGTTATTAAAGGTCCTCTGGCGAAAACATTTATTGGCAGACTCTCTCTGTGTGTGTGTGTGTGTGTGTGTGTGTGTGTGTGTGTGTGTGTGTGTGTGTGTGTGTGTGTGTGTGTGTGTGTGTGTGTGTGTGTGTGTGTGTGTGTGTGTGTGTGTGTGTGTGTGTGTGTGTGTGTGTGTGTGTGTGTGTGTGTGTGTGTGTGTGTGTGTGTGTGTGTGTGTGTGTGTGTGTGTGTGTGTGTGTGTGTGTGTGTGTGTGTGTGTGTAACAGAGTTCTATGGAAACACGGATCGACAATAAGAGGAAGAACAAAAGGAAACAATAGTGACATACT
>NC_137230.1:35714196-35716696 GCF_949987685.1 Ammodytes marinus
GTAATTGGATTATTTTTTATTTTAAGCTGAGACCTATAACACCTTAAACTGTGACAAATCATTTGAGCCTTATGTCCATCTACTGTTGTTGCTATATGGTCATCTCGAAAGATTCAATAAACAGTGTTTAAAAAAACAAAAAAAACGGCGTCTTAATTGAACCTCTCTCTCTCTTCCTCTCTCCCCCCTCTCTCTCTTTCTATCCATCGTTCTATCCATCTAACCGTTCATTTATCTATCTATCCATCCATCTATCCATCTCTCTCTCTCTGTATTTGTCTCTCTCTCCCTCTCTCTCTCTCTCTCTCCATCCCCCCTCTCTCTCTCCATCCATATATCTCTCACCCCCCTCTCTCTCTCCATCCATATCTCTCTCCCCCCTCTCTCTCTCCCTCCATCCATCCCTCTTTTCTCTCTATCAGGATCAGTGCTGCCGATGAGGAGTTGGTGTGGAAGTTTTCCCAGCCCCCGTCTGAACATGTCTTCCCCGTGCCCAACGTGTCCCAAAGCGTGGCCCTTCAAGTCCGCGTTCAATCCCTGCCCCGCCAACCCACCTACCCCACACTGGCCTGCACCATTCACACAGGCCTGCCACCTCTATACAGCAAAACCCCTAGCCTAAGCCCCATTTACAACACCCACGGCGGGCTACCTGCACTCAAAAAACGTCCCGAAAACAACCTCGAACAACCCAACACAAACTCCAACTCGAACCTATACAGCAAGGGCTCCACATCTATGTCAATGTCGGGCCTTCTCAATGGATTATCCGTCCCGAATCTTCCAATTAACAATATCCCCGTAAACACAGCTGCAATGCCCGCCGGCGCGCCATATACAAGGAAAAGCCAGGAGTCTAGTGGGGAAGACCACCAACATGCATATCAGAACGGGGCCATTTCGCAAGGTAACGCCCCCAAACGTGAGAGCTCGCCACTCTTTCGTAGATTGCCGAAATCGCCCACACCCTCCCGATCGCACTCCCCTTGTCAACTCCCCATGAATAAGGCGGGAAAGTGGCTATACCAGGCGCTAAATGGTTCGCAAGAGCCCACCACACAAGTAGAGGACACTTGCCACTTTAGCGATAAATCAAAGGGGCCACTACCCACAACACCTCCCAACCAAGAACCACTCAGATCATTTAAGATGTTCTCATTGGTCGAGCCGCCTCGAAGTCCCTCCCCTCGGCCCGAGACGAACCCCCTGATTGGTTCGTTGCTTCACGAGAGGCAGGAAGTGATCGCACGCATCGCGCAGAGGCTCAACTTCTGTGACGGGACCGCGCCGCCTTTACCACCGGGACTATTTAACGCGAATATCCCTCCGCCGCCTAATTCCTCCGAAAACAACAACAACACCACTCCTACACCGAAAGCCATGTGGGGCGGCAACAGTAACCATGAGGAAATGACTGCCAGTTCTAGTAGTAATTCTAAGACCAAAGAAAAACCTGAAAAAATCCCACCAATTCAGCCCTATTATGAAACAGTGGGTCGCGTGTTAACCGACCCGTTCAACTTTAACACACCTGTGAATGACAGTACTGCTGCTTTGGGCAAACGGGAGAATGTTTCTTCTTCTAGTTCAGCTAAACCGGCGGCCTGCAGGAAGCTACGAATGACTGAAATAATAAAAGACGGAGGAGAAGAAGAAGAAGAAGAAGAAGAAGAGGATGATAATATTGGAGAAAAGAAGGAGAAAGCCAGTGATAGAGGAAGAGAGAGTAACTTGATCGCGCAGGCTGTACAAGACATCACAAGACTGATTCAGGAGAGGTTGTCCGTGCCCTCACTGTCCCCACGACAACGCAGGAGTAACGGTGGCGGCAACGGCGGCGGAATTTTGCACCAAACGCACACGACCACAATCACACACACTGTCCGCACGTACACACACACCTCGCACGCTACACGCACACAAGCCTCGCACACACACACACAAACACAAACACAAACTGCCACCAACGGCTATGTCGCCAATGGACTCGAACCTCATCAAAGCAGAAGCAGCAGTAGCACACACACATCAGGTGCTACAGACACACACACAAACACACACACGAACACACACACAAACGCGAACTTTTGCACAAAAGACGAAAATATAAGCGATAATCGGAGTAGGACCGAACAATGCCATGATTCTCCCGTTAGCCTAGCCCGACAAAACGCTGCTCAGGCTAACTCTAACTTTAACACTTTTACACTTGAAGACACCGCCTCTTTTAAAGCAGGCCTGTCCCACTCCCACCAACGCCACACACGGGCGGGACAACGTTTACGAACACACGAAAAGCTACGAGAACGCACCCCTAGCCCCGAATTTTCTTCCCCCAATCACCCCGTGTCCATAGACTTTGAAAACGGCAAACAAACGAGAAATAACAACAACGCCCAAAATAGCAGTGCCCAGATGTTTAGCTGGACGTGCAGTGAGAGTGACGGGACAGCCATGGACTGTGACACCAGCCCGGGACGTGTGAGGCCTCGTTCTCAGG
>NC_137230.1:35724196-35746696 GCF_949987685.1 Ammodytes marinus
TCTGTTATTATTCGAAAGGGTTGGGGTTACCCAGGGAGCGTTGCATTCTAGAACTTTGTAGAACTTTCTTGATGATGTCATATTACACACTGCACCTTTAAGTAGACAGTATGTAGTATATACATGTTGAGTATGTAGGAGAGAGGACGTTAGTAGGGCTTTATGGTTAAGTAGACAGTATGTAGTATATACATGTTGAGTATGTAGGAGGGAGGACGTTAGTAGGGCTTTATGGTTAAGTAGACAGTATGTAGTATATACATGTTGAGTATGTAGGAGGGAGGACGTTAGTAGGGCTTTTACAACACAGCCATAGTCTCTGATGTGTACGTTATCTAAAAGAAGACCTGTTGCTTCTGTCCCCTAGGAGTGTGTATTGAACTACCGTCTTTACTATGGTTTATATGCCCGTTTACAGAGCCTAGGCTGAGTATTAACACTGTATTTTTTTTATTATTTTTTTTTTTTTAAGATATTTTTTGGGGTATTTTTTATGCTTTATTGATAGTGTAGAGACAGAGTTGAAATGGGGCAGAGAGGGGAGTGACATGCAGAGAACGACCGCGGGCTGGAATCGAACCCGGGTCCGCTGCTGGCCGAGGCTCATGGGGGGGGGGGGGGGACGCCCTACCAGCTGAGCTAAGGGCGCCCCCAACACTGTATTTTTTTAAACTAAAGGCAGAGATTGTCTTTCTGTCCCATAGGAGTGTGTATTGAACTAATGTCTTTATTATTGTTTATATGCCCGTTTACAGAGCCTAGGCTGAGTATATTAACACTCTATTGTATGTTTCTGTCCCGTAGGAGTGTGTTTTGAACTACCGCTTGGAGCCGTTGGGCCTGGTGGAGGGTTTCACGGCGGAGGTTGGAGCCAGCGGGTCGTTCTGTCCCAGTCACATGACTCTCCCCGTCGACGTGTCATTCTACAGCGTATCCGATGACAACGCGCCATCACCATATATGGTAAAGATCACATTAAAGGAATACTTCAAGGGGGCGCCCTTAGCTCAGTTGGTAGGGCGTCCCCCCCCCCATGGGCCTCGGCCAGCAGCGGACCCGGGTTCGATTCCAGCCCGCAGTCGTTCTCTGCATGTCACTCCCTTCTCTGCCCCATTTCATCTCTGTCTCTACACTATCAATAAAGCATAAAAAATGCCAAAAAAAATATCTTAAAAAAATGGAATACTTCACTCATACCCAAACCGGCGTTCTATCATTATAACATCGCTATTATAATATAATGAATGAGGTTTTTCTTCCCTCAGTCTTCCCTTGGCCCAGCTGTCCTGTTAATCCTAACCCTACACTCTCTCTTTCTGCCTTTTCTCAGGCTAGGATGAACCAATTTTTTTTAATTGTTACACACTTATACTACAAAGGATCTCAGAGTTTAATACACCTTCATATTTGTACCGTGTGACATCACATGGTAAAACTGTAGTGTTAGGATTAACAGGACAGCTGGGCCAAGGGAAGACTGAGGGAAGAAAAACCCCATTCATTATATTATAATAGTGATTTTATAATGATAGAACGCCGGTTCCGTACGGGTGAAGTATTCCTTTAACATAATTCACTGATTCAGCTAGACTTATCTACAACTGTCCTCATATGAATGTGTGAGATCCTGTGTATAAAAGCTTTGTTTACTTCTACCATTGTAACACGGTACTTTTTATTTTTATTTTTTTTAAACCTTTATTTCTACAGGTAAATCCATTTCATTTCATTTCATTTCATTTATTACGGCTCACGGCCACAGCACATGGCATGGAGCACACAGTTCAAATAAAATCATTACAAACAAACAATGGTGTACGGCAAGGACAAAACAGAAACAAAACAAAACAAAAACATTACTTAAACAATGGCAGGACATTTCTCAGAAAGGCTCCTGTTTTAACAATAACCCCTGGTTTTTTCTGACCTTAAAAGCAAAATCAATTTTATCTGAGATGGAAAATAAACATCATATTTTGGCAGGTATTTTTCTCTATAGTACACTACATTTACATTTTTACCATTGAGACCGAAGACTCTTTTGCAAGTGTGTGTTTATAGATTGTAACGCGTCTGTTTGTCATTTGTATTTCCAGGGAGTTATAAACCTGGAGTCTCTGGGGAAACGGGGCTACCGCGTACCACCATCAGGAACCATTCAAGTGGTGAGGAAACTAAACATACATGGATGGATAGATAGATAGATAGATAGATAGATAGATAGATAGATAGATAGATAGATAGATAGATAGATAGATAGATAGATAGATAGATAGACAGACAGACAGACAGACAGACAGACAGACAGACGGAGAGATAGATAGATGGATGGACAGACAGACAGACAGACAGACAGACACACACATGTCCACCCCCCTACCCCTGTCAAGTTAGTAATGGTAGAAATGGTCTAAACACATTTATCCCTACAAGATAGTTAGCATCCTAGCATCATGGTCTTGTACACATGGCTGAGAACAAAGAGCTATATTACAGCAAGTTACAATGGGAAAGGGAGACACCCAGTGGCTGTACAGGGAATTGCATCAACACAGTTTTTTAACAGTTTTTAGTCTTAATAAGTGCTTTTTAATGACTATTTAATTGCCAATATGCTACTTACATGCATGATTATAAGCAACTAGTTAAACCTGCAGTGTGTAGAATTTTGGGTTTTATTTCCTAGCAGATTTTGTAGAAAGTAATTATAATATCCATAAGTACATTTAATTTAGTGCATAATAGCTGAACTTTTATTTTTTATTTTTATTTTTTTCCCTTAGAAAGGGTCTCATATATGTCCATATTTCTGCATATTTTGGACCAAGGCCTAGTGCCGCCATCTTGAAAGTGGCATAGTTGGAATGTCATCAGGTGCATTGTTTAAAATTTAGAATTGTTCTTGTCCTTGAAGGCCACTGTAGCTTCTGTTATTATTCAAAAGGGTTGGGGTTACCCAGGGAGCGTTGCATTCTAGAACTTTGTAGAACTTTCTTGATGATGTCATATTACACACTGCACCTTTAATGGTGAACATGTACCTTGTGATATAAAGTGTTACCACTAAGCCTTTATAAGTCTATTGTTTGTTTTGGCCATGTAAAGCCACTTTGAGGGCTCAGATAAGCGCTGTATAAAATGAATGTATTATCATTTAACAAACCTGCAAGGGCATATTTTTTCTATCGTGCCTGTACTTGAAATAGAAAGACATTTTCCTACATCACAATATAACGAGATAATACAGTATAACATTACATAAGGAAATGTGTCTTGGGCTGCAAGCTACTTCATCACAAAAACCACACTTGTGACACAATGCACCTACACACATTGAACATAAATTACTATATGCATAAAAAGTGCACATTTTGATGGTCAGTTCATGAAATACTACGAGGTAAAAATAAATAATGTTATTGTCCCGACCCTGTGTGTGGTGTGTCTCTCTCTGTCTGTCTGTTTGTCTGTCTGTCTATCTGTCTGTCTATCTGTCTGTCTGTCTGTCTGTCTGTCTCTGTCTGTCTCTCTCTGTCTGTCTGTCTGTCTGTCTTTCTGTCTTTCTTTCTTGTCCTGACCCTAACCCATGTTATCTCTCCCTGTCCCCCCCCCCCCCAGACCTTATTCAACCCTAACCAGACTGTGGTGAAGATGTTTGTTGTGACCTACGACCTCCGGGCCATGCCGTCCGGCCAGCACACGTTCCTGCGCCAGAGAACCTTCTCTGTGCCCGCGCGCCGAGACACACACGCCCACAGCAGCCGCAAGGCCAACGCCCCGGGACACACACGCACACTACGCTACCTCGTACATCTGAGGTACGTGGGCTGCACTCACACACACGCACACACGCACACGCACACAGACACACACACTACGCTACTGCACGCACGCACACTACGCTACTGCACACACACACGCACACTACGCTACCTCGTACATCTGAGGTACGTACGCTACAGACACACACACACACACACACACACACACACACGCACACTACGCTACCTCGTACATCTGAGGTACGTACGCTACAGACACACACACACACACACACACACACACACATACACACACACTACACTACCTCATACATCTGAGGTACTTACGCTGCAAACACACACACACACAAACGCCCCCAGACACACACACTACGCTACCTCGTACATCTAAGGTATGTGGGCTGCTATTATGTCCCTAAGTGGGCAAAATAAACTGAATTTGCTGTAGGGGTGTGTGTGTGTGTGTTATGAAGAGGATGAGGTATTCTAGTTAACGATTAGAAATTGTCCACGATTAGTCTTCATTACTGCAGTGCACATTCTATTTGTTACACTTCTACACTTAAAGGTGGAGTCAGTTATTATTTTTTTTTTTTTTTTCAAGGTTATTTTTTGGCATTTTCGAGCTTTATTAGACAGTACAGAGTTGAAATGGGGAGACAGAGAGAGAGAGAGAGAGAGAGAGAGAGAGGGAGAGAGAGAGAGAGAGCATGCAGTAAAGGTCCACGGGTCGGATTTGAACCCGCGATCACTGCAACGAAGGCCGGAGCCAATATGGTACGCGCTCTATCCACTACGCCACCGGAGCTCCCCCAAACCTAACCATTGTCACGTCTTTCTCCTAAATTCCCACCCCAGGTTCCATAGCTCGAAGTCGGGTAAGCTCTACCTCCATCGAGACATCCGCCTGCTGTTTTCCAGGAAGTCTATGGAGGTGGACAGTGGAGCGGCCTACGAGCTGCAGTCATTCACTGAGACGCCCATGGACCCAGCATGACACAGAGACACACACACACACTATACAGACACACACACACACACACACACACACAGTGAGAGAGAGAGAGAGAGACACACACTCTATACAGACAGACACACACACACACACACACACTGTGGAGCGGCCTACGAACTGCAGTCATTCACTGAGACACCCATGGACCCAGCATGAGACACACACACACACAGACAGAGAGACAGACACACACACACTAGACAGACAGACAGAGAGAGAGACAGACAGACAGACAGACAGACACACACACACACACACACACACACACACACACACACACACACACACACACACACACACACACACACACACACACACACACACAGTGGAGCCGCCTACGAACTACAGTCTTTCACTGAGACACCAATGGACCCAGCATGAGACACACACACACACACACACTCGCACACACACACTCTATACAGACAGACACACACACACTCACACTCTATACAGACACACACACACTCACACACACTACCCCCAAGCTTCAATCACACCTTGATGCCAGCGAACAGACTCTAAAGACTTGAATAGACTTGAAAAGACTCTGAAAAAGAAGATTATTATTATTATGGACAACCGTCAACAGGACTCAACTGGACACAGAGAGAGAGAGAGAGAGAGAGAGACACACACACACACACACACGTACACACACACACACACACACATACAATCTAAAACCCACACACACACACACACACTCTAAAACCCCCACACACACACACACACACACACACACTCTACGATCTCAAGATTCATCTGAGAAAAGGAGACCGGTCAGAAATGAAACTTTGGTTCTGTGTTAAAAGTGAAGTCAGTGATTCTGGAGAACGCTTGTTGTCAAAATCACTTTGTCAAAATCAGTGAATATCTCCTAACAATGCACTACATGTCCATACATGTGTGTGTGCCAGATTTTTCTTTTGTGTGTGTGTTAATACTCAGCCTAGGCTCTGTAAACAGGTACATACAGTATAAGGGCGCACTCACACTAGTGCCGTTTGCCTGTTCCGTGCTCAGCACGATTCAGCACGATTCCCCCCCCCTCCCCACTCCCCCCGCAGGCCCGTGCTCACACTGCTCGTGGCCTGGGCACACTTGCACCTTGCCTACGTCACCGTGCACGTTTAGGATTTGGAGCTTAGTCTACTTGTAGGCTATACGACTGTTTGTGAATATTTTCATCCGGCCAAATTTGCATCAAATATTCCACTTCCACATTAGAGCAACGAGAATCCTTAAGCTATTGTTTTTTTTTAAATGTAGTCTTGACGTAATAGGTCGCGGTGAACAGTCTCATATTTGTGCAGCACGCTGTTTATTATTAATATAACGGCCCGTCATCAGACCATATGTATCCGGATGGTTTTGTACACATCGATCGCTCCATCAAATCCAAGTCAGAACTTTTTGTATGGGCAGAGATCGTTTTTTTAAGTGTCTTTATAAAGTTTCTTGTTAAACCTTAGTGTAGGCTACTGTTTCCTTATCACCGGGCTGCGGTGTGTTGTTTTGGGTGCGTCTCCACCGCCATGCGTAAATGCAGTTATGACAGCTGACGGGAGGAAAAAGAAAAAAAATCATCTGACGAACGTGAGTAAACACGAAAACCTTTTTGCTGTGCTTTCTGAGCCGACCTAATTAGCTCTCTCCCTCTTTTATTAGCCCACACCTAGGCTTACACACACGTTAATTCTCACACATTATAGCTACAAGTCCAAGTGGTGGGCAATTCTGGTGCCGACTAGTAAGGCAGCGGACGTTAACGGACAATGCATCCTTAATAAATTCACGTCAGGAACGCCGCCTGTGCGCTTGCTTGTGCGCGTGTCATCTCATTAGCATCTGTACTTTGGCCACGGCACACCTCTCCCAGGTGTGCCGTGGCCAAGGGGCTGTTCCGTGCTGGAATACGGATGGCGTGGTCACACTAGCCAAACGTTCTAGACTTTAGTATGCTAATGAGCTTTGGCACGGGGCCGCGGCCCTAGTGTGAGTGGCCCCTAAGCAAAGTTGCATGGCTGGATCCACTGTAGCTAGTAACAATGCTATCTGTAGGCTTATTGCTAAGTGTTGAAGCTAAATACAAGCCAACAACAGTAGCTTAGCCTATATCAATAGAATCGTTGCTAGCTATAATTGGTTGGTCCGATTAACAGTTTGTTTACATGCCTGTTTACAGAGCCTAGGCTATGTATTAACACTGGCTTTTTTTTGTTGCAGTGTACACACAATACAGACAGGTAGTGGATTATGAGGAGATATTCACTGATTTTGACAAACAAGCGTTCTCCAGAATCACTGACTGCACCTTTTAAAGATCACTTAGCTTGGGTCGCGTGCGTGCGTGCGTGCGTGCGTGCGTGCGTGCGTGCGTGCGTGCGTGCGTGTCCTCTCCTCTCCTCTCCCGCGTCTGGCCGGAGAATAGAGACCCTTCATTGTTTAGACTCAGTTTAGGACACTTTACTCTGTTTACTACAAATCCAAAATGTTAATCAGACCTCCACTTGGCCAAATAAACTAGTGTGCAATTTAATTTTTTTTTTTTTTTTTTCAAAGCAATACAATGCCCTATTTTTTTTTTTTTAATTATTTGTTAAATCGTTTGTTTTAAAAGGTGGGAGTCAGTGATTCTGGAAAACGCTTGTTGTCAAAACCACTTTTAGTAAAAAAAAAAAAAAATCAGTGAATATCTCCTCATGATCCGCTACCTTTTTCCATACTGTGTGTGTGTGCGCTGAAAAAAAAATCCAGTGTTGATAGTAATACACAGCCTAGGCTCTGTAAACTGGTATGTAAACAACACGCGTTCTCCAGAATCACAAACTACACCTTTGTAAGATCCCTTGAAGGTTTAAAATAATTCAAATGTGTGTGTGTGTTATCTTTGACCCATCAAATCGTCCAAAAATGTTGAAAAAAAAAATCACTTTTTTTCAAACAAGCAATCAAGCTCGATTCAACTGAACGCATCAGAAATGCACTGTGGAACATGTTGTCACTCATAATAACTGGAAAATGAAAAAAAATAGTAAAAAATATTCTAATACTTTTGTACTGTTTAAGAGAATAAAAAGCACTTCGTTGTAAGTGTTTGCAATAGGAAGAGTAACCTAGCTTAGTGTTCTCTCTCTCTACCTCTCTCTCTCTCCCTCTCTCTCTCTCTCTCCCTCTCTCTCTCTCTCCCTCTCTCTCCCTCTCTCTCTCTCTCCCTCTCTCTCTCTCTCTCCCTCTACCTCTCTCTCTCTCTCTCTCTCTCTCTCTCCCTCTCTCTCTCTCTCTCTCTCCCTCTACCTCTCTCTCTCTCTCTCTCCCTCTACCTCTCTCTCTCTCTCTCTCTCCCTCTCCCTATCTCCCTCCCTCTCTCCCTCTCTCTCTCCCTCCCTCTCTCTCTCCCTCTCTCTCTCTTCCTCTCTCTCTCTCTCCCTCTCTCCCTCTCTCTCCCTCACTCTCTCCCTCTCCCTCCCTCTCTCCCTCTCTCTCTCACCATTCACCTACAGTTTACTTAACCATCCGTTTTATTTAATATTTAAATTAATATTTTCAGCTCCTACTTGTGGCGTCTGTCATGATAAAGATGATGTAGTGCGGACTGTATATCATAGGATGTATTTTTGACATTAATATTCTGAAATCCGAAGAAAGAAAAAAAAATATATCTATATATCTTCTAAAGCAATTCCTGAATGCTGTGTGGTCTCTTTGTGTGTCTGTTTCTTTATTTTGTACCACCACGACTCACATGAACACACACACACACGCACACACAAACACACACACACAAACATTCAAAAATTATATATATTGTGTAAACACTTCTCCACTGAATCTGAGATCAGAGAATGAATAAATGTGCAAACGAGGAATTGAGATGATAATGGTATTTCAAAACTCCTTGCATGTGGCAGCAATGCTTTTTTGCATGTGATAGGCAAGGCAAGTTTATGTCTATAGCACAATTCAGACACAAGGCCATTCAAAGTGCTTCACAGGGGCATGAAATACATCAAGATTAGACATTAGTAATGGCATTTAAAGGTGCAGTGTGTAATATGACATCATCAAGAAAGTTCTACAAAGTTCTAGAATGCAGCGCTCCCTGGGTAACCCCACCCCTTTCGAATAATAACAGAAGCTACAGTGGCATTCAAGGACAAGAACAATTCTACATTTTAAACAATGCACCTGATGACATTCCAACTATGACACTTTCAAGATGGCGGCACTTGGCCTTGGTCCAAAATATGCAGAAATATGGACATATATGAGACCCTTTCTAAGGGAAAAAATATTAATTCTAAAAAATTCAGCTATTATGCACTAAATTAAATGTACATATGGATATTATAATTACTTTCCACAAAATACATGAAAAATACATCAAGATTACTCCTGATTTTGGCTACAACCATAAATACACACATTTGAGATGAATACTGACATTCAGGCCGGATATTTAGTACATTGTTTTTTATTTATTTGTATTTCATACAAATGAAGCAGAGGTTGCTTCTCAGTGCATAGCAAGAAACTGCATGCGTAATGTAAATTGTATTTTAATGACAATGTAGATCTGTAATGTTGTGTTATTTATATAGCCTACACAACATTTTATGTTGGCAATCAGTTGTACTGCCTGGTACGTTCAGGTATACTAGCACATATATACACATATTTTCAAAACAACGTTACTGTTACTGTTGACTCAGTAGGCTTTGTAGGGTTAAGTATCTAGGCCTTCAATAATACCCTCTGCATTCAGAAAAAAACGCATTTCCAGAGAACATTCATTTTGAGCCAGATTTGGGGGATTAATCTCCTAAACTCTTGGATTTCGCTGCACATGGCTCTAACGGCTCCCAAAACAGCTGATCGGTTTGTTATTTGTTACGCAATGTAAATCCCCCAACGCGCGTTCACGGCGGGAGTGCCCAGGACTGGACCGTGAGCGCGCATGGTGGAGTCTCCGCATGTGACGTAGTATTTGATTTCTCTAGCTCGACTGGCTGGCAGTGTATGGGAACGAAAAGTCGGACTACAAGGATTAACTAGTGGACCATTTCGAACACCTAAAATCACCATATTTAAAGAAAATGTCGGGGGATAACGAAGATACACAGACGGCGGAGGAGACGCCCGTTGACGAGAAGGTGCGCGCGCATTGAATTAACTGCAAAACCGTTGACTTTCTTTATTTATGTTTTTGTTGCGGCTAGCGCTACTTAGCTTAGGTTAGCTTCTCTTCGCCCTGCGGTGTTTTTATTGTTGAGTTGACACATTAACCAAAGCAAGCCACCCAAGTATGCTTAGAATGATTAATAGTATGTGTAAAACTTGTGTAACAGCATTGTGCTACTTGTTAGCTAGGCCTGCTGTTGTCCCGTTGTTGCTAATAGAGCTTGGGGTTGTCAGGCTTATGCTAATGTTAGCAGCTAACTGTCATTGACGTTCCCACACACTGGCAGTTCGGTAACAGTTGGCCGCAGCTGCTAGCGTTAGCTTAGCTCAACCGCTCAACATATTGCTGTAGAGTTGAGTCACACACACACACACACACACACACACACACACACACACACACACACACACACACACACACACACACACACCATATATATCTTTAGATGCCGCAGTTATGTATGCGTGCGGGTCATGCTAACGAACGTAACCTAGCTAACTGTACAGCAAACTGACGGTTATTTTGCTATCGTATAATCCCAACCGGTGTTTTTGTAACGGGCTCAACCCAGACTCAGTAATGCTCTATGCAGTGGCTACTATGTTTAAAAACCAGCTAATGTTGACATCTGTGTGTGTTTATTAATGCTTTTATGCACATGTCAGATGTGTCAGACAACTTGGCAGTACAGACACACGTTGCTAACATTAGACAAGCCAGGCTAGCAACCGCAGACATGGATACATGGACAAATAAAATGCATAAACGGAGTCCTTGTTGGCTACTGTACTGTACATCTTGTACCTTGGCTAATATAGTGATTAAAAATAAATGCACGCCCCCTACATGTCACACTTATATGTAGGCTACTGTAGCACTTTGTAGGGTTAATAATTGAAGCTAATGTAGGCTACTTACATGACTATCTCTGTTCTGGGTGTGTACCTGTCTTCATGGTTTTAGTAAGGCAAGGCAAGTTTATTTCTATAGCACAATTCAGACACGAGGCCACTCAAAGTGCTTTACAGGCGCAAGATTAGAATACATAAAACACATTATAAAACATTTAAAAGCGAATAAAAGAAGCAAATAAAATGAAAATTGCAGGTTAAAATGGAAACAAAAAAGTCTTCAGACTCGATTTAAAAGAACTGAGAGTTGCAGCCTGTTTATTGGATCTCGCTTTGGGTAAAAGTGTCAGCTAAATACAATGTTAATGTAGTGTTGCAGTTGTAGGCTACACAAGCTATTTAGATATAGACCTTAGCACATGAACAGTGAGCGTACACATCACATGTGTAATTTTCAGTCAATCTCAGTGAAAGAAAAGTCTATTCCAGGGTACAGGAGAAAAACTGATTTATTTTGATACAAACTGTGCTCAGAACAGCTAAGATAGTACTTAATGTTACAGACACACACACACACACACACACACACACACACACACACACTACTATTATACTATTTATAAGAAATTAATATATAAATTACGATGACAACTTTGTGTGTTTTTTATTATTTTATTTTTTAACTTATGTAAGTGATGTTGTGAATATGTTTTGATCGAAATAAACTGAAACTAACACACACACACACATAGAAAGCACACACACATACACACACACACACACACACTTACACTTACACTTTATTACAGGTTTCTATTAGCCAGCGTTTGGAAATATGATCATTCTAATGTTAAACAGTGAATAGGAGCCTTCGGTTTGTAATGCTACACTTGTTATTCATAAAGAGGCCTCATGTTAATATCTTCAGCATATCCTGATAACACAAGGTCGTTAAAGAGTCTTAAAGCTGCAGTGTGTAGAATTTTGGGTTTTATTTCCTAGCAGATTTTGTAGAAAGTAATTATAATACCCATAAGTACATTTAATTTAGTGCATAATAGCTGAAATTTTTTTTTTTAATAATTATTTTTTCCCTTAGAAAGGCTCTCATGTATGTCCATATTTCTGCATATTTTGGACCAAGGCCTAGTGCCGCCATCTTGAAAGTGTCATAGTTGGAATGTCATCAGGTGCATTGTTTAAAATTTAGAATTGTTCTTGTCCTTGAAGGCCACTGTAGCTTCTGTTATTATTCGAAAGGGGTGGGGTTACCCAGGGAGCGTTGCATTCTAGAACTTTGTAGAACTTACTTGATGATGTCATATTACACACTGCACCTTTAAAAGGCCTGGAATTATTTCATGTAAAAACAAAGGATTAGCTGGTATTAAAATGCCTTAAAGTAATCTTTCTGAAGGTCTTATAAATGACAGGAGAAGCAGGATTTTATGAGTATTTTTTTTTTCTGGTGTTGCAAATTTTATTCTCATCTCCGTTAATGATATTGATGATGGTCTATCATGTTAATAAAAAGCAACAGTTAAAGGTGCAGTGTGTAATATGACATCATCAAGAAAGTTCTACAAAGTTCTAGAATGCAACGCTCCCTGGGTAACCCCAACCCTTTCGAATAATAACAGAAGCTACAATGGCCTTCAAGGACAAGAACAATTCTAAATTCTAAACAATGCACCTGATGACACTTCCAAAATGGCGGTGACAAGGCCTTGGTCCAAAATATGGAGAAATATGGACATATATGAGACCCTTTCTAAGTAAAAAAAATAATAATAAAAAAAAAAAAATTCAGCTATTATGCAGTAAATTAAATGTACTTATGGATAATATAATTACTTTCTACAAAATCTGCTAGGAAATAAAACCCAAAATTCTACACACTGCAGATTTAAGCAGATCTTCTTACTTTTTCACTGGACGAAAGCAGTCATTTAATATAGTGGTTTGTGTCTTTGTTGTGATGGTGCAGGTGTCTGTTTGTTTGAGAAAAAAAAGCCAAAACATCAACAAATAATATTGTGATATAGAAAATAAATCCCTATTGCTTGTTGTCCTGCAGGAGCTCCAGGAGAAGGTGATCAGCCCAGAGAAATCAGAGGAGATGAAGCTGAAGACCAGATACCCAAACCTGGGGAACAAACCGGGAGGGTCAGACCTGCTGCGGAAGAGACTGCAGAAAGGGGTGAGGGGGGAATACTGTCTGTCTGTCTGTCTGTCTGTCTGTCTGTCTGTCTGTCTGTCTCTGTCTGTCTGTCTGTCTGTCTGTCTGTCTGTCTGTCTGTCTGTCTGTGTGTGTGTGTGTGTGTGTCTGTCTGCCTGTCTGTGTGTATGTGTCTGTCTGTCTGTGTGTGTGTGTGTGTGTGTCTGTCTGTGTGTCTGTGTCTGTCTGTCTGCTCAGGAAGAGACTGCAGAAAGGGGTGAGGGGACAATACTGTCTGTCTGTCTGAAAGAACATTTAGTATATTCACTTAAAGACCTACTTCACCGGTGGAAATATGAAGGTGTATTGAACTCTGAGATCCTATGTAGTATAAATATGCAAAAAATAAATAAAATAGAAATCGGTTCACCCTAGCCTGAGAAAAGGCAGAAAGAGTGTTTTATGGTCTCACTGTCTAACCCTACAGTTTCCTTCTTGTGACATCACAGTAAGGGTCAGGATTAACAGGACAGCTGGGCCAAGGGAAGACTGAGGGAAGAAAAACCTCATTCATTATATTATAATAGCGATTTTATAATGATAGAACGCCGGTTCCGTATGGGTGAAGTATTCCTTTTAGGGCAACCTCTCAACCCTTTGTAATGTATTGTTTATGACTGTATCTATAATTAATGCTTTATAGATATATATCTCTATATCTCTCTCTCTATATATCTATATCTATATCTATATCTATCATGCTGTTTTCCCGGGCGCACTCTACCATCCTAGGCTGTGACAGGCTGTGACATCATGGCAATATTGCGGCGCGCTTGAATAGAAATACTTAACTAAATCTTTCTCCTCTCCACAGCAAAAGTACTTTGACTCCGGCGACTACAACATGGCCAAGGCGAAGATCAAGAACAAGCCGTTACCCACGACGACCAACAACCAACAGCAACAGCAGCAGGCGGACAAACAAGCCTCTGAGATCAGCACGGGCGACCACATCCCCACGCCACAGGACCTGCCCCAGAGGAAACCGTCGCTCGTGGCCAGCAAACTAGCCGGCTGAGAGGGCTGAGAAGGCTGAGGGGCTGTGATGTCACACCTTAGGCCCCTCCCACCATGCTCTGACATCACCGTGACATCATAGTGACATCATAGTGACATCATCACAACAGTCCAGTCGCAGAGATGAAAAAAACATTAAAGGTGCAGTCGGTGATTCTGGAGAATTTTAGTTTGGCGATTTTTTTTTTTTTTTTTTTTTTTTTTTTTTTTTTAAATCGGTGAATATCTACCCTCATAACATATCTGGTGGGTAAAAAAAAAGGGGGGGGGGCACCATAGCTAGCAACATGCCCGCTTACAGAGCCTAGGCTGTGTATTAACACTTTTTTCAGCTTACACACAGTACAGACAGGTAGCGGATTTGTGAGGAGATATTGTCGATTCTGGAGAACGCTTGTTTGACAAAATAATTTTTAGGGAGAAAATCGGTGAATGTCTACTCATGATTCGCTACTGCTACCTGTCCGTACTGTGTAAAAGCTGGTGGTAATACATACACAGCCTAGGCTCTGTAAACTGGTAGGTACAAAGGGCCCTACCGCCACCGTAGCTAGCAACATGCATAAAAATCAGTGAATATCTCCTCATGATCCGCTACCTGTCTGTACTGTGTGTGTGCTAAAACATATCTGGTGGGTCAACAAAGGGGGCCTACCATAGCTAGCAACATGCCCGTTTACAGAGTCTAGGCCGTGTATCAACACTTTTTCCCAGCGCACACACAGTACAGACAGGTAGCGGATCATGAGGAGATATTCACTGATTTTGACAAAAAGTTAAGTTACTTACTAATTTGTCAATGGTTATATTGAAATTTGTCTTTCCGCATATCTACCCTCTCAAGTTCCCACACTCCAGAGGGGGTCAGAGCGCAGGGTCAGCCATAGTACAGACAGACAGACAGACAGACAGACAGACAGACAGACAGACACACAGACAGACAGACAGACAGACAGACAGACAGACACACTCCAGAGGGGGTCAGAGCACAGGGTCAGCCATAGTACAGACAGACAGACAGACAGACAGACAGACAGACAGACAGACAGACAGACAGACAGACAGACAGACAGACAGACACACTCCAGAGGGGGTCAGAGCGCAGGGTCAGCCATAGTACAGCGCCCCTGGAGCAGTTTAGGACAGTGATGTTGACAACACGCGTTCTCCAGAATCACTGACTCCACCTGAAAGTGACTACACCTTTATGTCCACTACAGTCTCGGAGCTGAAAAAATAACTTTTACTGTACCAGGGTTGTCATACTAGGATACTAGGATTTCAAACTCGATACCCATACTCAGAAAAATAGTCTATACTCTATACCATTTTCTATATCATAGCGAGGAAAATTACCAAAAAATGATGAGGCATGAATAAAATAATGAATAATAGGGTAAGGTTAGAACAATACAAACTATTTCTAAGTTATCCAAATGAAGTGCAACATTTTCTTCAACATATTTTTCATTGCTGATTAATTAGAAATGGAAGGGATAGGTCACCATGGTTTCTGTCTCGTTGCTGTTGGAATGGACATTTTTGAACATTTGTATTTTTAATCCAATATTTAAAGGGGCACTGTGTAATATGACATCATCAAGAAAGTTCTAGAATGCAGGTCTCCCTGGGTAACCCCACCCCTTTTGAATAATAACAATGCACCTGATGACATTCCAACCAACATGGATGCCTCCATAAGACCTGCCTGCTCAATGTAAAAAATGTAATATTAATATTTGTAATGCTCCGCTCAGGAGGATAATTCAGATTATTGGCAGAGGTGATTTTACACCAATGAGGACATATTTATGAATGAGGATATTGATTTTAGCGAATAAATTACTAAACATGTTACACAGTGTCCCTTTAAGCAATATCACATGAGAGGGAGCAATGTTGTCGCTCTATATCAGCGCTGCTGTGATTCGGAGCACTGAAGTGAGCGGAGTGATTTTGTCAGTTTGGTGAACAGTCCCTGAACATTCGGAGTGATGTTGTTCGCTCATATCAGCGCTGCTTCAGAACGCATGGAATGTCTCTCGTCCAATCAAATCACTCGCTCAGAACCAACTGCTGTATAAATACATTTTTATATCGATATCTTGAGTATGGATTTTTTTTGACAACCCTACAGTCTACCACATAGACTCAACGGGAACCTGCAAGCTATGTGTTAATGTCTCTCCCTCAAATCACTGTCCTTTTGTCAATTCCATAATGTTTCATTTTTATTTACTCCCATGTAAGAAAACAATGACTATACGTTGACATGCACGGCAATATTCTGATTAAGGTGGAGTCAATCGATTCCAGTGTTTATACACAGCGTAGGCTCTGTAAACTGGTATGTAAACAGAGCTAGCAGCATGCCCGTTCAACAAGCATTTCTCTATAATCGCTAACTCCACCTTAAGGTCCATATATTACGGTTATAAGACAATATTCCACATAAGGTCTTTATACAGCCTCGGAGAAAATTAAGAGACCAGTCTGGATTTTTCTTCAATCTTTATCTCTACATTACTTATTGAAAATGCTCTTAATGACATATATTTTTATTGTGAATTTGGTAGAAATGTTGTCAGTAGTTTATATTATAAAATCAAAATGTTAATTCTACTCAAACATATGCCTATAAATAGTAAAACAGAGAGAGAGACACTGAACATTTGGAGTGGTCTCTCAATTTTTTCCCGGAGCTGTATGTGCAGAAGCTATGGGGAACATTCTTGTTTACATATCAATCAACATATATATTTTTTTTTAAGATTATTTTTTGGCATTTTCAAGCTTTATCAGACAGTACAGAGTTGAAATGGGGAGACAGAGAGAGAGAGGGAGAGGAGGGGATGACCTGCAGTAAAGGCCCACGGGTCAGATTTGAACCCGCGACCACTGCAACGAAGGCCGGAGCCAATATGGTACACGCTCTATCCACTACACCACCGGTCCGGAGCGCCCCACAATCAGTATATTCTGAATTAACAAGCGAAGTTTACTAGGAGTAGCAGAAGCGTGATGATGTTGGCGCATCTTTTTCTGGCAATACTTTCCGTCCTAAGCAAGGAAAAAGAACACTCCTAATGTCTTTATCATTGTCTTGCATTGTTCTTGTCAGGCAAATATGGCACCACTTCTTAAACCTGCAGTGTGTAGAATGTTGGGTTTTATTTCCTAGCAGATTTTGTTGAAAGTAATTTTAATATCCATAAGTACATTTAATTTAGTGCATAATAGCTGAATTTTTTTTTTTAATTATAATTTTTTCCCTTAGAAAGGGTCTCATATATGTCCATATTTCTGCATATTTTGGACCAAGGCCTAGTGCCGCCATCTTGAAAGTTTCACAGTTGGAATGTCATCAGGTGCATTGTTTAAAATTTAGAATTGTTTTTGTCCTTGAAGGCCACTGTAGCTTCTGTTATTATTCTAAAGGGTTGGGGTTACCCAGGGAGCGTTGCATTCTAGAACTTTCTTGATGATGTCATATTACACACTGCACCTTTAAGGAATGGTTTACACATGTGTTTGAAAAGCCCTACTAACATCCTACTCGTACTCATTTTGACGTCAATTTGAGTATGTTGTGGTTGTGTATGCGAGTTTGTGTAGGCGAGAAATGCCCGGATGAGTACTTACTTCCGGGAAGATTTTAGGTATGGATCGACAGGATACTTCTCCTACTCAACCGCCCCACAATGCATTGCGTCTTTTCAAACGACACGGAAGTTTTTTTTTAAATTCTTTATTGCTTCTGTATACAGATTGTTTTAGTTTTAAGAAAAGCGCTTTTTAAATACAATACAGTATTCTTAAATATGGTTTTAATCGGGTTAATATTGGAATATTGCTGTGTATGTAAACGTCATCATTTATAGACAAGGACATCGGAGTGTGAGTGCTTGAGCTGGCTGTGTCAACAAGGTTTTTACTGGTTCAAGGTGCTACGAGGAACTTTTTAAATATTTCTGAAACAGTCTCATTTCTCCTCTGATGATCATGAATGACATGTAACAGCAAACGAGACCATCAGTGCAAAAAGAATGCTATTTTTTATATAGTTTTTCTTAATGCCTTTGTCATGGGTATACGCTCACCCAGGAACAACAGCTGGCATGGTAAACACACTACCGCTTTTGTCCAAATGGGGCGCAAGAATTAACACAAAATGAAAGTTCCTCGGAGCACCTTTTTAAACAAAAAGTGACGAAAAATGTGGGACAGGGGCTTAAAATTGATCACGAAATTCCCTTCTATTTGGAAGTATGTATCTAAATGTATATATGTCCTTATTTTTGGCACAGGGGCGGACGTCGGCCTTCTAGAATCTGCATCATTCACTGTATGTCCGAATGCTAATCTTTGCTGTCAATATGCTCTATAGTAACCAAGAGGCCAATGCTCCAATCTGTCTACACTTTGATTGTGAACTATGGGGGTGAAGCCGTAACTGCAAGAAGTGTATGTACTGCGGAAAATGAAATGTTCAGAAAAATCGAAATTTTAAGGTTATTTTTTGAGTTTTTAGTCTTCTAGGTTCTAGACTAAATTGTACTTTCAGTGGACAATCTCCATTCGAAATCCCATTCAGTCCAGGACTAGGCTTTTAATCCATGTCTGTGAAACCGGCCCAGAGAGTATCAGTTTTAGCCTCAAAGCTCAAAAATGTAGTGCGGACATTTGCCTTTAAAATTTTTAGTTTTCTTAACTCTTTCATTTTCTACTGTGTGTGGTGTTATCTCCCCAAAAAGCTCAATTTTAATCCATCATGGTGCGCAGAATCAAATGCAATGTAAGATGATATGTGGGAGAAATCTTGAAAAACTTAAAAATCTCCGCTTAAGACTTCAAGAGTAAAGGAAGGTATTGTTGTTGCCTCCGTTTGAAAAACAGTGTTGACAAAGTTTGTTTCCATGCCTCAAAGATGGTTAGAGGGGTGTGCGTGCGTGTGTGTGCGTGTGCGTGTGGACCTAAAACTGAAAGATATATTCCTGTCAGTATAGGGACCAGTCTTTATGTGTCCTATGGTCCTACAGTATATGGTGCGAAAACATTCAAATTATGGTAAAAAAAAAAAAGAAGTATAATACAAATATACTGGGAGCAGCTTTTTGGCAATGGGATCAAATACTGTAATAAACTATGTTCAAACTCTGGGTATACACACACACACACACACACACACACACACACACACACATACATATACACACACATACATACACACACACACACATACACACACATGCATGCACACACACATGCGCACACATATACATACACACACACACACACACACATACATACATACACACACACACATACACACACACACATACATACATACACACACACACACACACACACACACACACAGTGGGTAAACAACCTTCTGTGCTCTATACTTCTCTGCTCATAATAAGTTGAAGTAGTTTGTATCTTGAATGAAATGTGCCCGGCCCTGTAAAGAATGTGCTTTTCATTTTCCAGGTTCCTTGTAGATTTCCAAAGCACTACATCTGTCTATCTGAGACTGTGCATGTATATGGCCGCTGCCCTAATGTCACTCTGTGCCATTTGTAAATAAAATAGTTTTGCACAAATGTGTGTGTGTGTGTGTGTGTGTGTGTGTGTGTGTGTGTGTGTGTGTGTGTGTGTGTGTGTGTGTGTGTGTGTGTGTGTGTGTGTGTGTGTGTGTGTGTGTGTGTTGTCAATTATCCACACAATGCATACAGTCCCTTATTGTCATTACCTGTTTTTTCTCATGTTTTTAAATTTTGTGAAATGAAATAAGGCAAAGCTGTTGGTTTTTTAAATTCCATCAATTGATAGAGTGAGCAGTTGTGTGGCCATTCGTAATGAAGGATGCAGAAAAACCAACACACTCAGTTCTTTTACATGATGATTTGATATTTTCCCTGTATAACTAAAAGCACATTCAGTCAAGTTAAAAAGAAAACTTACCCTATTAACTTAAACATCATTTTTATTTTTAAGATTTTTTTATGCTTTATTGATAGTGTAGAGACAGAGTTGAAATGGGGCAGAGAGGGGAGTGACATGCAGAGAACGACCGCGGGCTGGAATCGAACCCGGGTCCGCTGCTGGCCGAGGCCCATGGGGGGGGACGCCCTACCAACTGAGCTAAGGGCGCCCCCTTGTACATCTGTTTTGAAATGTATGTTTGTAATTTGTGCACTATTGTGCAGTATTGTCTCCTTGGCTTAAATGTTTGATTTAGTTTTCCATTCTATCCATTTATAATAAGTATTTTTTTCCTACTAAGTTGTTTGATCCCTTAGTTCTGCAATCACATTCAAGCAAATGAAAACAATACATCCTGATTTATTTGATCTCTAGGTCTTTTTCTTCATTTTACATTTTAATAACATTATCTGTGTTTTTTGAATGTTCTTTTAATTCGCAAAATAAATGATTATGTCCGTTTTTACATGGAAATATTGGAGTTTCTCAATGACCACAGACGTGTTGGACCCCACTGTGTGTGAATATAAACATAGTAATGGGTGAAAAAAATAGATAACTCCATATCAGTTTTAGTAAGATGAAAATTCTAGTTTTATTCAATCGACTAATAGCATCTCTCCCAAAATACAGAAATTTAAAAAAATAATATTTTTGTAATGGTAATAAAATGTTTTTATGAATCATTTTGTATAATAAATGAATAAATAATAAAATAAGAATGAATAAATACTTTAATTAATTAATTTTCTTTTGTTGGTGTAATACCCCTCCTCCACCACCAGAGTGCACAGCGTCCAAATAAGTTTGACACACGCTCACATACACACATTAATCCTTGTCCTTGTTTTTATTGTTTTTATTTTATTTTATTTTGTTTTATGTCTACTATGTATGATCCCTGTATTTTTATTCATGTGAATTTTTTAGGAGATGCCTAATCAGGGACAGGGGTTGCAAATTAGTTTCGACTAACACCTGTATGCGTGGCATCTGTTTTATGTTTTTATAATAATATAATAATAATAATTACAATGTTTTTAATGCATTTGTCCTTAATAAAGAAATAAAATAAGAATATTTAGTTTATTTCAATAGAGCAGTAGACTAATGACATCTCTCCCAAATTGCAAAATTTTAAAAAATAATAGTTTTGTTTTTAAAAATTAGTTTGTATTGTAAATAATGAAATAATAAATACAAATAAATTAATAATATAATTAATTAATTAATAAATAAAAATCTATTGTTGGTGTGTTACCCCTCCTCGATACATTAGGTTGTATAATGAATAAATAATTAAAAAAGATAAAAATAAATGTAATTAATTAATTTTCTATTGTTGGTGTAATACTCATTTTCGGCCACTGGAGGGCGCAGCGTCCCACGCGGAGTTAACCCTCCGTTCGATTCATTCCATCCATCGTTCTTCCCAGAATGCAAAGTGATCCACACACACACACACACACACACACACCGACAAACCTCAGTAGCCCTGCCGCCTCCTGAACGCTTTCCCTGGGGGTAACATGGCGATAACAGCCGGCAAACCATCTCCTTAGTCCCGCAAAAAAAAAAGACAACATATCGCTTGGAAGAAAGAACCACAATCTTGTCCATGAAGAGCGGATAGCTGGCGGAGGTTAAGCCGACAAACCAGCACCTAAACACGGACACATTACAGCCACCGTCATGGCAGCGTCGGAGCTGTATACAAAGGTAAACCTGGTCGATTTGTTTATTATATATTTCGGCTACGGATTGAGCATTGTTTGTAGGCGCACACATTTTGTTTTAGACACAGATACGTGAGCAATAGGCCTGTATTCAAAATAATCTCTATACATAAGCTGACAGTTTGGAGTTGTCATTAGTTTTCGCACGCGAGGGAGAAAAAATGCGTCTTTTTAACCTGCAAATTTGCCTTCAAATGAATGAAAAACGGCAAATTATCCACTTAAATTCAGCCGGTGTGACATGCAGTGATAGTGTGTATTAGATAATATAGGATTTATTTAATTATATATGTTATTTTAGCGCTGAAATGGGCGCAGCTGACGTTAGCAGATGTCATTTTCATACGTATATCTACACAAAATCCGCTTTATTAACCACATTTATAGATATTTTACCATTTCTTTCCTAAATAAGATATGCGCTTTTATATGAGGCTTGTCTATTTAGCATAACCCCCATTGAAAGGCGCCTGGCCTCGGGGCTTGTGATGCAAAGGCGGTGCCAGCCATGATGGAGACTGTTTTTTTTTTGTTCAGTTTTTTTAATGATAGCTTAATATGTGGCCTTAGCTCAAATCTGGTCCATTCCTATCCATTCACATAGCATTGTTTCGGTTGTTATTTGAGCTATTCAAGCTATTCTGTGTCTTTTTGAAGGTGTGTGGATGTGTAAGCGGTATTTGCTTTGGGTGTGAGCCGAGATTTGAA
>NC_137230.1:35751696-35756696 GCF_949987685.1 Ammodytes marinus
TGTGTGTGACTGTCTGTCCGTCTGTCTGTCTGTCTGTCTGTGAACGTTGTGTGTGTGCGTGCGCCTCTGCGTCTGTCTGTGTGTGTGTGTGTGTGTGTCTGTCTGCGTCCGTTTCCGTGTGTGTGTGTCTGCATCTGTGTGTGTCCCTGTGTGCGTGTGTGTGTATCTCCAATCACAATGGGAAGGTTTCATTCACCACAGTAGCTTCAGACCCCAGTGTAGCTGCTCTGTTTGCGCGTGTTGCTCCTAAAGGCATAGTTAAACCTTACCCTCATAGCCACAGAATGAGCTAGGGACTCGATACAGTTGCTTATGCAGCAAGCAGCGAGTCGAGTCGAGTTGATGGTTTCGTATCAGCTGTTTTTTGGGAGAAGGGGAGACATCTAAGAGGCAACATGAACCGCGATTTGGAATACATGTTCGTCAAAGTAAGTGTGTGTTGTTTTTTTAAGTTTTGTGCTATTGAGTTAGTTCGATATATGGCTTAAAAAGTGATGAGGAATGTTTTTAAGCGAGGCAAGACTAGTCTTTTCGGCTAGATTTGTGTCTGTTTTGCTTCCATAACTTGTCTTCATTCATACTAGTATAAATCAAAATGTACGTGTATGTTTGTCCAAGTAAGTTTGTTGAACGTTTTTCAGTTTTCATGCTATTGAGTGAGTTGAAATGTGGCATAAAAAGTGATGAGTATTTTTTTAAGCAAGGCAAGACTAGTCTTTTGGCGAGATTTTAGTCTATTTTGCTTCCATAACATGTCTTCTTTCACACTAGAACTGGGTTTTGGAATATATGTTTGTCAAAGTAAGTTTGGGCTTATTTTTTCAACACTTTCATGCTATTGGTTAAGTTGTAAATGTGGCTTGAAAAAGTTAAGGGGGAATTTGTAAATCAAGGCGAGACATTGATGGCAAAAAGGTAGTATTTTTCAAGCACTTGGATTTTGTGGCTAGATTTTTGTCTGTTCAGTGTTCATGCTATTGAGTGAGTTTAAAATAGGCTTAAAAAAGAGAATTTAGTTTTATGAGACAAAAATATAGTTTTTTCAAGCATTTGAGAATTTTTGTGGCTAGATTTTTGTCTATGTATCTTCCATAACATGTCTTCTTTCATACTAGTATAAATCAAAAGGTCCAACAATGTACATTCAGGTGTTTATTTGACTAAACCTTGTCTGTTTGCGTCTGTATATTTCTCCTATACAACCATCTTTAACGGACATTATCTCAACGTTAGTTTCTGAACTTCTAAATCACTTTCATCAACTTAAGTTTTGATAACGTTGTAGGCGTGGCCTTGATTGACAGGAAATTGTCAGATAGATAGATAGATAGATGGATAGATAGATGGATAGATAGATAGATAGATAGATAGATAGATAGATAGATAGATAGATAGATAGATAGATAGATAGATAGATAGATAGATAGATAGATAGATAGATAGATAGATAGATAGATAGATACATACATAGATTAGGTAGTTATTCATATGTTATAGTGTTAGGGGAAGTGTGTGTGTGTATGTCTGTCTGTCTGTCTGTCTCTCTCTCTCTCTCTCTCTCTGTCTGTCTGTCTGTCTGTCTGTCTGTCTGTGCGTCTGTCTGTCTGTCGTTGTGTGGAGCATTTTGTAACACAGTGTGAGAAATCGTAGGGCAAAGAAGACGTTATGTCACTGTGTGTGTCTGTCTGTGTGTGTGTGTGTCTGTCTGTCTGTGTGTGTATGTGTCTGTGTGTGTGTGTGTCTGTGTATGTGTCTGTGTCTGTCTGTCTGTCTGTCTGTCTGTCTGTCTGTCTGTCTGTGTCTGTCTGTCTGTGTATGTGTCTTTTAAAGTGTGAGAAATCGTAGGGCAAAGAAGACGTTATGTCAGCGGCATCAGCAGGGCAGGAACAGCTAATTAGATTTTAGTCGGAGCTGAGTTTTGAGTTTGCGAACAACAGCCGAATCTTTGTTTTAGAAGTATTCCTGTCTTCTGGAGGCTGCATGTGTGTCTCAAAACAGGATGAGACAAATTGTGTTGGCTTGAATATGAAGCAGTAGGCCTATTTTTTGCCTACTAAACTCTACTCCAGAAGTGAAAGACCTACTTCACCGGTGGAAATATGAAGGTGTATTGAACTCTGAGATCCTATGTAGTATAAATGTGCAATTTTTTTTAGAAATTGGTTCATCCTAGCCTGAGAAATGGCCGAAAGAGTGTTTAATGGTCTCACTGTCTAACCCTACATTTTACCCTGTGTGACATCACACTAGTAAAATGTAGGGTTAGGACTAACAGGACAGCTGATACGGTTCATTTGTTTTTGCTGCCATGAAACTTCATGCAAACGTCCCAACTCTGTAGCTAGACTATCATCGAAATGTCCCAATATCCCAATCGTAATGAACTACTTTTCTTTTTCTTTTGGCATTTTTAAGTTTGATGAGAGAGAGAGAGAGAGAGAGAGAGAGAGAGAGAGAGAGAGAGAGAGAGAGAGAGAGAGAGAGAGAGAGAGAGAGAGAGAGAGAGAGAGAGAGAGAGAGAGAGAGAGAGAGAGAGAGAGAGAGAGAGAGAGAGAGAGAGAGAGAGAGAGAGAGAGAGAGAGAGAGAGAGAGAGAGAGAGAGAGAGAGAGAGAGAGAGAGAGAGAGAGAGAGAGAGTGAGTCTTGAAGACAGTTGTGCCCTGGTTCCCCTGGCCCTGATATAACATACAGAAGAGAAGCAGTAATACTAGAGTCTGTGATACTGGTGGATCCACAGACTGATCTAATGAGATTAACTGCTGTGCTGCTGAGACACACATTCACATTAAGACGCTCTTGATCTTTTGGAGACCGCTGGACACAGACAGACAGACAGACAGACAGACAGACACACCAATGGTTTTGTTGGCTAGCAGACACACATTAAAGGGAGTCAGTGATTCTGGAGAACGCTTGTTGACAAAATCACTTTTATCAAAATCAGTGAATATCTCCTCATGATCCACTACCTGTCTGTACTGTGTGTGTGCTGAAAAAATCCAGTGTTAATACACAGCCTAGGCTCTGTAAACTGGCATGCTTCTAGCTAAGATTGCCCCCTTTGTTTACATGCCATTTATCTACATACCCATTTATTTACAGAGCCTAGGCTGTGTATTGACACTGGATTTTTTTCCAGCGCACACACAGTACAGACAGGTAGTGGATCATGAGGAGATATTCACTGATTTTGACAACAAGCGTTCTCCAGAATCACTGACTCCACCTTTAAAATGGAGTTCTATGTAACTATGACCACATTAAAGCTGGGGTATATGATTTCTGATTGGTCAAAGTTAACATGAGCTGTACACTTTGACCAATCAGATCGAGGCTCCGATTCTCTGTTCTTATTGGCTGTTGGGACTGTCCATTCACTTTGGCACGACGTTGTTGGTGTAGAGCGTGTCAGGGAGGGACCATAGGGGAGGGACCAAAGAGAACAAGTGGAGCGGTTGAGGTATTTGGATTTGAATCTCTATCCCAACTGCCATTTTCTCCCCAAATCCTCTACCCCAGCTTTAAAGTGAGTATTCTGTAACCATGGCATCATGCTGAGTCTGCCCAGCTGAGCAGAGAAACAGCAGATTCTCACATGAGGGTTTATCATGTGACGTGTGTGTGTGTGTGTGTGTGTGTGTGTGTGTGTGTGTGTGTGTCTTAGTGTGTGTGTGTGTGTGTGTGTGTGTGTGTGTGTGTGTGTGTGTGTGTGTGTGTGTGTGTGTGTGTGTGTGTGTGTGTGTGTGAGAGAGAGAGACGAGGCTGCTGCAGTCTGGGGCTTTTCTCACATACCAACACACACACACACACACACACACACACACACACACACACACACACACACACACACACACACACACACACACACACACACACACACACACACACACACACACAGCTCTGGAGATAGTTATGTCTGCTCCAAATGATCCAGGAAAAGGGTTAGTTCCTGGTTCGTTCACACATTCAGTACAAGGAATGTGTGTGTGTGTGTGTGTGTGTGTGTGTGTGTGTGTGTGTGTGTGTGTGTGTGTGTGTGTGTGTGTGTGTGTGTGTGTGTGTGTGTGTGTGTGTGTGTGTGTCTGTGTGTGTCTTTGTGTGTGCGTGTGTGTGTCTCTCTCTCTCTGTGCGTTAATGCTGCAAAAAATATACATACAATATAAAGAGAAACGTATATAAAACACAATTAGAATTTTTTTTTTTATCAAATCACTTTTTGTGAGTATCTCCGTGAATATCTCCTCACGATCCACTACCTGTACGTATGTGTGTTTGCGCTAAAAGAAAACCATTGTTAATACACAGCCTAGGCTCTGTAAACTGGCATGTAAACAAAAGGGGGGCCCAACGTAGCTAGCAAATAGCTTTCAGTAGCTTTCAGTTTGACAGACATAGTAGAGACCTTTTTTGACCTGGTTTAAGTTTCCTAGTTGTTATATTTGAACTGGATTAACATCATACAGTATTATTCCATTGACATCCAATGTTACTATGAGGGTATTGGACAGTCTTTCAGTCTTCAGTGCTCCCTGAAAGTACATCTAGTTTTAAATATACTAAATTAAATAAGTTAAATACATTTTCTTTTAGTTTTGTAGGTGGGAAAAATGTGCCATGGTCCAATACAGTTCGCCTGAGATCATAGATTACATGTTAACCTTTATTTCTACAGGTACATCCCATTGAGACCGAAGACTCTTTTTTCAAGGGAGACCTGTTTTCCTTTCCCACGTTACCATTCACACACACATTCATACCCCGATAGCAGCAGGCTAACTATCGACATTCACACGAGGCAAGGTGGGTGAAGTGTCTTGCCCAAGGACACAACAACTATGACACAAGTGGCAGGGCGGGGATCGAACCTCCAACCCTTTGATCATCGGCCGACCCGCTCTACCACCTGAGACACTGTCGTTTATGAAATCCATTTGGAGACTTTCAAGCCAAAAATAGCAACGTTACTCCTTAATGCAATATGAAGTCACTTTGCTGAAATCA
>NC_137230.1:35776696-35779196 GCF_949987685.1 Ammodytes marinus
TGAAAGACTGTGTGTTTGGCCTTAACTCAGCAAGAACTGTGTGTGTGTGTGTGTGTGTGTGTGTGTGTGTGTGTGTGTGTGTGTGTGTGTGTGTGTGTGTGTACGTGCAATTGTGTGTGTGTGTGTGTGTGTGTATGTGTCTGTGTGTGCGTAATGTACATGTGTGTGTGTGTGTGTGTGTGCTTGCATGTAGCCCCAGCCATCTGCTGACTATTCGTAGTGCGACAGTCGATCAATCCCTGTATACTGAAGTCAGGTTGCTGACTGCATAGGATTTCATGACAGGCCCCAGTGCATGCTAGTTACTATGAAACACACGCACACACGCACACACACACACACACACACACACACACACACTAGGGTTCGGCCTTAATACTGCAATACTGTTTCACCAACATTTCACCAACATTCTGTACGAGTAAGTGACAAGTAAAGCTTTTTTTGGGGGGCGATTGTGGCTCAGGTGGTAGAGCGGGTCGGCCAATGATCAAAGGGTTGGCGGTTCGATCCCCGCCCTGCCACCAGTGTCATGGTTGGTGTGTCCTTGGGCAAAGACACTTCACCCACCTTGCCTCGTGTGAATGTGTATGACTGCTGTATGTTTGAGGTGGTGGTCGGAGGGGCCGTAGGCGCTGAATTGGCAGCCACGCTTACCACCACCGGTATGACTGTGTGTGAACGAATGGAACCTGGAACCCAGTAAAGCGCTTTGAGTGCCTAGAAAAGCGCTACATAAATCCAATCCATTATTAAATTACTATTATTAAATCTAGAATCTTGCAAGTTATATATTTGATCTTATCTTATCTTATTTTGTTTTGTTTTGTTTGTATCACCTAGGCGATAGGAAATGCCAAAACGACCAGGAACGACAACAGCAGTCGGTTTGGTAAATACATCGAGATCGGCTTCGACACGAGATTCAGAATCATCGGAGCGAACATGAGGACGTACCTGCTGGAGAAATCTAGAGTGGTGTTCCAGGTGAGAGCACTGACACACACACACACACAAACACACACACACACACACACACACACACACACACACACACACATATATACTGTACGCACACACACACACACACACTCACACATATACTGTACGCACACACACACACACACACACACACTCACACATATACTGTACGCACACACACACACACACACACACACACACATACTGTACGCACACACACACACACACACACACACACACACACACACACAATGTACACGCTAACACTGTTCACATACACACACACAATGTACACGCTAACACTGTTCACATACACACACACAATGTACACGCTAACACTGTTCACATACACACACACACAATGTACACGCTAACACTGTTCACATACACACACACACAATGTACACGCTAACACTGTTCACATACACACACACAATGTACACGCTAACACTGTTCGCATACACACACACACAATGTACACGCTAACACTGTTCGCATACACACACACACACACACACACACACACACAATGTACACGCTAACACTGTTCGCATACACACACACACACACACACACACACAATGTACACGCTAACACTGTTCGCATACACACACACACACACACACACTCTCTCACAAGCGCACACATAAACACATACTGTACGCACACACACACACACTAACACACACTTGTACTTGAGTGGATATATGTAATGTACTTGTGTTCAATCCTTTCATTCGTTGCACACAGTTAACTTTTGCTTTGAGCCCCACTCTTCAGTAGACTTGACACACAACACGTTAACAGGGTTCCTACAGATTTGTTCAAAGTCTTAAAAGATTAGATTAAAGCTGCAGTGTGTAGAATTTGGGGTTTTATTTCCTAGCAGATTTTGTAGAAAGTAATTATAATATCCATAAGTACATTTAATTTAGTGCATAATGGCTGAATAATTTTTTTTGAATTATTATTTTTTTCCTTAGAAAGGGTCTCATATATGTCCATATTTCTGCACATTTTGGACCAAGGCCTAGTGCCGCCATCTTGAAAGTGTCATAGTTGGAATGTCATCAGGTGCATTGTTTAAAATTTAGAATTGTTCTTGTCCTTGAAGGCCACTGTAGCTTCTGTTATTATTCGAAAGGGTTGGGGTTACCCAGGGAGCGTTGCATTCTAGAACTTTCTAGAGCTTACTTGATGATGTCATATTACACACTGCACCTTTAATTAATCAAAACATTGGTATTAAAATGTCTAAAATAAATCTGTCAAAGGTCTTAAAAGACATGAGAATTTTTTTTTCTTTTCTTTTTCTCGTTTGTAATTTCCAACCCCATCTCCTAAATTTCACAGTTTAAATGAAAAACACTTTTCCTATTTTTGTTTTGTCTAGTTTTGTAATTTGAATGACCAGAAAAAAATTCTGACGTAGCAATCTCAAAATAATTGGTAACTTTCTGAAGAATTAAAAAAATATCTCTGTCTGATTAATGTGCAATGAAAAAGTACTAAATCAAAC
>NC_137230.1:35796696-35799196 GCF_949987685.1 Ammodytes marinus
GTGTTGGAGTCTAATAATGATTTTGAACCTAAAGCTATAATGCGTAACTTCTGTCGCCCCTCATGAGGAATTCTGGGTAATTACAACAACACTGTCGGTGCATCGCCATCTACATGAGGTAAAAGCCTTCAGTGATGGCACATGGATTTTATACCTTCTGCTGTACGTCCAGGTTTTTTTTTCTTAGCAGTAGAATCAACAGCTGGAACATTTCTTGGGCTCTTCTTGGGGATTTTTCTGAGCACCTGCACCAGTGTGGGGGGGGGGGGGGGGCAACAGTTTGTAAACGCTGCCATACTGAGAAATACAGAGAGAGTTTTGTAGGGAGCTGATAGGCTTAACAAACGACGAAGGCGACGACTTTAAATGTAACCGACATTAATTAATTTATATGAAAAAGTTACCCACTATAGCTTTAAAATTTGGGATTTTCAGAATTTGGGGTATTTTCCTTTTAACTTTTTTTTCCCTTTTAAATGTCATTGTGTGTGTGTGTGTGTGTGTGTGTGTGTGTGTGTGTGTGTGTGTGTGTGTGTGTGTCCATCCGTTGTCCATGTATGTTTGTTATTGTTATTGTCCTCACCATGACAACCCTTCCCCGCCAGCAGAAGGTAAACAAAGGCGTTCATACAACGCTAGTCCGTCTCTAGCTATGACTTTAAAAGCCTATTTTTCCTCTTTCTATCTCTCTAAGTAATTATCACTCTTAAAGCACACTGCAGGTGTGTGTGTGTGTGTGTGTGTGTGTGTGTGTGTGTGTGTGTGTGTGTGTGTGTGTGTGTGTGTGTGTGTGTGTGTGTGTGTGTGTGTGTGTGTGTGTATGTGTGTGTGTGTGTGAGAGAGAGTGTGTGTGAGTGTGAGAGAGAGAGAGATTGTGTGTGAGAGAGAGAGAGATTGTTTGTGTGTGAGTGTGAGAGAAAGAGAGAGAGAGAGAGAGAGAGAGATTGTGTGTGTGTGTGTGTGTGAGAGAGAGAGAGAGATTGTGTGTGTGTGAGAGAAAGAGAGACAGAGAGAGAGAGATTGTGTGTGTGTGAGTGTGAGAGAAAGAGAGAAAGAGAGAGAGAGAGAGATTGTGTGTGTGTGTGTGTGTGTGTGTGTGTGTGTGTGTGTGTGTGTGTGTGTGTGATGAGAGAGAGAGAGATTGTGTGTGTGTGTGTGTGTGTGTGTGTGTGTGTGTGTGTGTGTGTGTGAGAGAGAGAGAGAGAGAGATTGTGTGTGTGTGTGTGTGTGTGTGTGTGTGAGTGTGAATGTGAGAGAGAGAGATTGTGTGTGTGTGAGAGGGAGATTGCGTGTGTATTTGTGTGTGTGTGTGTGTGTGTGTGTGTGTGTGTGTGTGTGTGAGTGTGAATGTGAGAGAGAGAGATTTTGTGTGTGTGTGTGTGCGTGCGTGTGGCTTTTGTTTGCTGCATGGGGGAGCACTTAAAGCACTCTTGAAGGACCGGGCAAAATAAACAAGTGACAAAAGAAGAATGGAAGAATGTATTTTTATATGTTTTTCAGATATTTTTGCCGAAAGCGTTTTGTGTCCGTTTGAAACGCAGCATGGCCTCGAAGCTGCTGACATAACACAGCCGCCTCCGCATATAACCTCAGAGTTATATGGACGTGTGTGTGTGTGTGTGTGTGTGTGTGTATGTTAGTGTGTGCGTGTGTGTGTGTGTGTGTGTGTGTGTGTGTGTGTGTGTGTGTGTGTGTGAGAGTGAGTGAGTGAGTGAGTGAGTGAGTGAGCGAGCGTGCGTGTGTTAAAGTAAGTGAGTGAGTGAGTGTGTGCGTCCGTGCGTGCCTGTTTGCGTTTTTGTGTGAGTGTGTGAGCCTGCGTGAGTGTGTGTGTGTGTGTGCGTGTGTGTGTGTGTGCCTCATACCTGATACGATTTATGTCATAACACCCCAGCAAAATATATGCCATTTTTCCGGCATATATGGAAAACATAATCTTTTTATTATTGTTTTAATAACATCACAACATCTGTTCGAATCTTTAACACAAACACTAATCAACACGTCAACTTGATAAATACTCACTCACTTACTATCACGAATATTAATGTTACGTAATTAACTGTCACGTGAAAATGTCCCTACACTTGATTACTACATGTGTAAGGTTTAATTTTATGAATTTAGTAATACTAAAGTCACCAATAGTGTGATTTTTAACACTTAAATTAGATTTATAAGGCATGTGAAAAAATGCTTAAAGGTGTAGTCAGTGATTCTGGAGAACGCTTGTTGTCAAAATCACTTTTTTGTCAAAATCAGTGAATATCTCCTCATGGTCCGCTACCTGTCTGTACTGTGTGTGCGCTGAAAATAAAATCTGATGTTAATACACAGCCTAGGCTCTGTAAACGGGCATGTTGCTAGCTACGGTGTAAACAGGTATGTAAAAAAGAAAAAGGGGGCCAACCGTAGCTAACAACATGCCCATTTACAGAGACTAGCCTCGCACACACAGTACAGACAGGCAAGGCAAGGCAAGGCAAGTTTATTTCTATAGCAC
>NC_137230.1:35804196-35806696 GCF_949987685.1 Ammodytes marinus
ACCAGGCTAGACGGTGAGTTCAGGGACCTACACACACTCACAAAAGATGGATGGATGGATGGATGGATAGATAGACGGACGGACGGACGGACGGACAGACAGACAGACAGACAGACAGACAGATAGATAGAAATAAATACCTACGCAAACGCAGCTCCGCCATCACAATACAGAGGTTCACCAGGGGCTACCAGGCTAGACGGTGAGTTACAATAGATGACAGACAGACAGACAGACAGACAGACAGACAGACAGACAACTACATATTAACCTAAAACCTGTATATTTGTATTCCCCTCAGTTTGGTTAAGTGGATGCGCCGGACACAGGCAGCGACCACCATCCAGAAGAACCAGAGGATGTGTGTGGAGAGGAAGCGCTACAGGCAGAAGCAGGCTGCAGCCCTGGTCATGCAGACCATACTGAGAGGCTACATGGCCCGACAGATGTACCAAGGGGTAAGGGACAGACAGACAGACAGACAGACACACAGGTCATGCAGACCATACTGAGAGGCTACATGGCCCGACAGATGTACCAAGGGGTAAGGGACAGACAGACAGACAGACAGACAGACAGACAGACAGACAGACAGACAGACAGACACTCACACAGACAGATAGACACACATACACTCGCTCACTCACTCACTCACTCACTCACAGACAGACAGACAGAGAGACAGACAGACAGACAGAGGTCATGCAGACTATACTGAGAGGGTACATGGCCCGACAGATGTACCAAGGGGTAAGACAGACAGACAGACAGACAGACAGACAGACAGACACACAGACAGACAGACACAGAGACAGACAGAGACAGACAGACAGACAGGTTATGCAGACTATACTGAGAGGGTACATGGCCCGACAGATGTACCAAGGGGTAAGGGACAGACACATTAATAAACACTGCAAAATGTATTGTATTCATCCTAACACAATACTTCTTTTTTTAGCATAATGTTTTTATTATGAGAATGAAAAAAAGTACAACAATATATCACAAGTATTGGAGTATGAAGTATTTGAATTGAATTTTAAATATAAAAGTAATCATAATAAAAAATTTAAACAATTTAAAATGTATTTGAATTTAGTTAAATTGAATATAAAACATATTTAAATGTTCTCTCATCTCTCCCCTGTTTCCCTGTGCGTAACCAGAAGGCAGGGATCATTGTTTGAGCCACTTACTAAAGGAAATTTGCTGTCAATATATGATAGACAATGAAGTGTGTTGAATTGAATTGAATTGAATTTAAAAAAAAAAATAAAAATAAAAAAAAAAATAAAGTAAATTAAAAAAAAATATTTATTTAAAAAAAAAATTAACAATTTTTTTTTTAATGTATTTGAATTTTACTGAATATAAGAAATATTTAAATTTCTCTCCTCTCTCCCCCTGTGTCCCCCTGTAGTTGGTACGTAACCAGAAGGCAGTGATCATCCAGAGGCATGTGCGTGGCTGGTTGGCCCGCTGCTGGTACAAGCGCTGTCTGGAGTCGCTGGTTTACCTGCAGTGTTGCTTCCGGAGGATGAAGGCTCGCCGTGCGCTCAAGAAACTCAAGATAGAAGCGCGGTCCGTGGAACACTTCAAGAAGCTCAACAAGGGAATGGAGAACAAGATCATGCAGCTGCAGAGGAGGATAGACGAGCAGGTGGGGCTTTGTTTACGGTTATTTTGGTAGATTTTAGACTTGTTTGGAATTGATTGGGGCTAGCCAGGACTTATATACCAACTTATACGCTTTTTTTTTAAATATATAATTTTTTTATTTTTTATTTTTTTCGATTTTGAAGAGAAAAAACTGTATATATACTTTTTTTTTAACTCTTTATTCATCTGATTTTGAAGGAAAACACAGATAAGTGTTATAAGTATTGACATAAAAATAAATGAACACATATTTAGTGTGTTTAGAGCAATCGGTATGAGCAATATAGACTCTTTAAAAAATTAGGATCGGCCTAGAAAAGAGAAGTCAGTGCACCCTTAGTTTTTTTTATATCATTGTGTGTATTGATTTGTTTGTATCACATCACAATTTAACTCCTCTGTTTTATGATATTGTTCCATATTTATAGACCAGAGATAACTGTGCAAGATGAGATCCATGATAAGATCTCCAATTTATATGGAAAAGTCGATCAGTAGTTCTCCAATAGCTTTATAAGTTGATTGTCAATATACATGTTATGAATACCCTTGAATGATCTTGAATTTTACTCTTTAAATGTTGTATGAACCCCATTGTTTTACCCCTGTGTTTTTATGATATTGTCCCATATTTACATTGTGTGTTTAATGACCGTTCCTACAGACCAGAGATAACCGTGCGGTCCATGATAAGATGTCCAGTATGGAGAATTCACACACAGCGGAGAGCGAGAAACTCAGAACTGAGCTGCACAAGCTGAAAGGAGTGGAAGAGGAGGCCAAGAACAAAACCAACCAGGTACTGTGTGTGTGTGTGTTTGTGTGTGTTGGTGTGTGT
>NC_137230.1:35821696-35824196 GCF_949987685.1 Ammodytes marinus
GCATGGATATGTCTGAGCTAAAAAATAATAATAATAGTTGAATACTTTATTAACATAGATTTATAACGCGACATCCTCGTACTGTATATACAGCAGTGACAGTTTGGATGCAGTGGTTTGAGGCCTCAGCTTTATGGAATGAGTTTGGCTGTGATCCTGCATGAACAAATTTGTTTCTCTGTTATTTAAAGGTACAGTGAATGAATGAATTTTTATTATTGTGTCATGTCCAAACAAGGACCCATCCCCTTCGGGATTATAAGACACCAACAACTGTATCAAATTCAAATGATAACATTCACTTCCTGTAAATGGTGATCACATTTCACAGTAGGACAACAAGGAAACAGACGCAAAGAAAAGAAAAGAAAAGAAAAGCAAACATAAAGATCTCATTGATAAGTGTGTTTTGTTCTCTTGGCCCAGGCCTTCTCCAGATAGCCAGCAAGGGCAAATACCTTAAAGTCAAAGAGCCACTTTAGCCTGTCTGCAGTGTGTAGAATGTATTGGCATTTTTCAAGAATAAGCTCGGTTAGTGAGCGGGAGGGATTTAGTCAGTCTGGTGAACAGTCCCTGAACATTGGGAGTGATGTTGTTCGCTCATATCAGCGCTGCTTCAGAACGCATGGAATGTCTCTCGTCCAATCAAATCACTCGGTCAGAACCAACTGCTGTATATTCATATTCACTGTCCCTTTAAAAGCAGAGATGCACAGCAAACTTTGAAAAAACTGTTTGAACAGATTCTTCTACGGTTTGTTGTTCCATTTTTTTTCCATTATGTTTTGTCATCTTATTTCTCATGTCTTTGAAAACAGACACACACACACACACACACACACACACACACACACACACACTCGCGCACACTCTCACACACACACACACACACACACACACACACACAGACTCGCACACACACACACACACACACGCACACCCACACACACACACAGATAAAGAGAGACATATTTTTGTTGTTGTCTTGTGTACCTTTCCTCCATCCATCCATCCATCCTGTCATTTCTTGCTTTATGTCATTGTGTTATCCCTGTGTGTGTGTGTGTGTGTGTGTGTGTGTGTGTGTGTGTGTGTGTGTGTGTGTGTGTGTGTGTGTGTGTGTGTGTGTGTGTGTGTGTGTGTGTGTGTGTGTGTGTGTGTGTGTGTGTGTGTGTGTGTGTGTGTGTGTGTGTGTGTGTGTGTGTGTGTGTGTGTGTGTGATGTTGTGTGTGTGTGTGTGTGTGTGTGTGTGTGTTATATGTAATGTTGTGTGTGTGTGTGTGTGTGTCAGATCTGCCGCCCCAGACTTCCATAAACTGAATGAGGACGGAGAGATGTGGCTGGTTAATCAGGGCTTAAAGGAAACCATCAGGTGGACAACAATGGGTTCAAAAAAATAAAATAATAATAATTTAAAAAAACTAATAGCATGAAGAATGGTTTGCCTTCGAACATGGAAGGGTGTGTGCTTATGGGTTATTTTCAAACACTTACAGTACAGGCCAAAAGTTTGGACACACCTTTTCATTCAATGCGTTTTCTTTATTTTCACGACTATTTACGTTGTAGATTCTCACTGAAGGCATCAAAACTTTGAAGGGACATATGGAATTATGTACTTAACAAAAAAGTGTGAAATGACTCTTAAATAGGTCTTATATTTTAGATTCCTCAAAGTAGGCACCCTTTGCTTTTTTGACAGCGCTACAAACCCTTGGTGCTCTCTCAATGAACTTCATGAGGGAGTCACCTGAAATGGTTTAGCAAAGAATTCCACATGTGTTCATTCAAAGTTTTGATGCCTTCAGTGAGAATCTACATTGTAACTAGTCATAAAAATAAAGGAAACGCATTGAGCGTGTCCAAACTTTTGGCCTGTACTGTATCTCATGCACGCTTATCTAATCTTATGAACAAATTTTCCACTCACTTCTAACTATATTTTATAGACGTATGACTTGTAAATGAGCAATATTCTCGTTTTTCATTCAAAAAAAAATATATATTTTATTTGTATCAGCCTTTTAAGGTGTTTCACTCACATCTAAGAACTGTATCTTATAAGATGTGTGACTTGTAATTTAGGAGTCCTCTAGACTTGTTTTAAATGCACTTTGCCTGTGCACAGAAATACATTTAAAATCCCCAGGAACTATTTTCTATATTAAAAGCATAAAGAAAAAACCCTTGTCAAATGAATTTCAAGGGACACTTCAGATTCTTCAGTGGCTAATTTCCGCTAACAACTTCTGCCCAGTTCAGACCAAAGGTTCGCCTCGCAACGAGACGCAACTGCAACCGCTCGCTCAACATATTGTATGAAATGTAAAGCCCACTGAGACAAATGTATTTGTGATTTTGGGCTATACAAATAAAACTGATTTGATTTGAACAAGCTGGCCTGGACGTTCTAAAACTGGACCTGGCGATTTGTTAAATCTTCTGCGACTCTTTGCAACGCGCTGCAGCGATTAGTTCACACTGCTGCGATTTCCCCCCC
>NC_137230.1:35837695-35847695 GCF_949987685.1 Ammodytes marinus
CAATGTAGATGCAGGAGGACTTCAGAAGTATTGTAAACAAACATATTAATCTCTCTCTCTCTCTCTCCCTCTCTCCCTCCCCCTCTCTCTCTCTCTATCTCTCTCTCTCTCCCTCTCTCTCCCTCTCTCTCTCTCTCTCTCTCTCTCTCTCTCTCTCTCTCTATCTGTCTCTCTCCCTCTCTATCTCTCTCTCTCCCTCTCTTTCTCTCTCTCTCTCTCTCCCCCTCTCTCTCTCGCTCTCTCTCCCCCTCTCTCTCTCTCTCCCTCTCTCTCTGTCTCTCTCTCTCCCTCTCTGTCTCTCTCTCTCTCCCTCCCTCTCTCTCTCTCTCTTCTCTCTCTCTCCTTCCCTCTCTCTCTCTCTCTCTCTCTCTCTCTCTCTCTCTCTTGCAGACTCGCTTGCGGGACCGTTGTGAGTCTCCTCAGCTCCTGATGGACACCAAGATGATTTACCCCGTCACCTTCCCCTTCAACCCATCCTCCCTCGCCCTGGAGACCATCCAGATCCCCGGGTCACTCAACCTGGGCTTCCTCACACGCGTCTAAACACACACACACACACACACACACACACACACACAGGGAGGGCACACACACACAGGGAGGGCACACACACACACACACAGGGAGGGCACACACACACACAGAGGGAGGGCACACACACACACACACACACACACACACACGGATTATCAAATACGGACCCTGAAATCTGACACCTCTCTCACCAAAACATTATGTGACACACACACGCACACGCACACACACACACACACACACACACACACACACACACACACACACACACACACAGAGGGAGGGCCCACACTGGAAAGCCCACTACAAGATCGCCCACAAAAAGAACAGTCCTTAAAACACTACACACAACCGAATATATTGACACTCACTGGCACACAAAGACTTTACAAAGACATCACAATCGCAATAGACTTAACAATTAACACTGGAAAATTAGCATTCGTATCAATTTGAGCAGTTTTGTCCATATCATTATAAATAACTAAAGGGTGACCAACAATCAGACAGCCCCCTAGCCCTAAACACTACACACATCAGACAGCCACCTAGCCCTAAACACTACACACATCAGACAGCCCCCTAGCCCTAAACACTAAACACATCCGAATATAGTAACGCTCACTGACTCACAAAATACTTTTTTTCCCTCAAACAACACAATGCACGCTGCAAAAAATAAAAAATTCTATCAACTCTTATATCAAAGCAGTTATGTCCATATCATTGAGACATATCTAAAATAGTCTCAAGATTATACACTAGACAGGCTCACACATAGAAAAACAAACACATAATCACAATCCAGCTCTGGAAAAAATTAAGAGAACAGTCTGGATTTTTCTTCAATCTTTATCTCTAGATTACTTATTGAAAATGCTCTAAATGACGATATTTCTTTTGTGAATTTGGTAGAAATGTTTGTCAGTAGTTTATATTATAAAACCAAAATGTTCATTCTACTCAAACATATGCCTCTAAAGGGTAAAACAAGAGACACTGAACATTTGGAGTGGTCTCTTAATTTTTTCCAGAGCTATAGAATTAAAACTGCAAAATTAGCATTTGTATACATTTTTAGCAATTTTTAGCATATCAGTATAAATAGACAGTCCCCTCAAAACAGTACACACATACAGACATACAGTAGTAACACTCAATGGCTCACAAATGCTTTGTATCCCTTGAACAGAGCAATCACCCTCAAGAGAAATAATAATTTCTGATTGGTCTGTTCACTTTGACCAATCAGAGCGAGGCTTCCGATTCTCTGTTCTTATTGGCTGTTGGGACTGTCCATTCACTTTGGCACCGACGTTGTTGGTGTAGAGCGTGTCAGGGAGGGACCATAGGGGGAGGGACCAAAGAGAACAAGTGGAGCGGTTGAGGTATTTGGATTCGAATCTCTTATCCCAACTGCCATTTTCTCCCCAAATCCTCCACCCCAGCTTGAAGCTATTATGTCCATATCGTTATAAATAACTGAAAAAGTCTTAAAGCAATTCAAAGAGGTACAATCGAGTTTTCTTAAGATATCTCTGGTCTGAATATGAATTTTCAACACATATAAATACACGCAGAATTAAACATATTAAAATGCTGGAATTCTCAACATAAAGCACTTGTACAATACTTTACTACACATGCACGGCTACACACACACATGCACCAACACACACACACACCGGACACACACACACAATAGTCACAGTCGCACAATCTTTCCCATTGCTTGTATAAACGCCTGTATCTTAGAGAAGCTACTTCACCAGCTCCCTCCTCTTTCAACTAGTCGTTAAGATTGTATACATGCACAGCTATATTCTGATGAAGGTCCATATATTCAGGTTAAAGACAATATTCTGCTTAAATACCTACTTCACCGGTGGGAATATGAAGGTGTATTGAACTCTTGAGATCCTGTGTAGTATAAATGTGCAAACAGTTTAGAAATCGGTTCATCCTAGCCTGAGAAAAGGCAGAAAGAGTGTTTTATGGTCTCTCTGTCTAACCCTACATTTTCCCATATGTGACATCACACTAGTAACAATTTAGGGTTAGGATTATTAAGGACAGCTGGGCCAAGGGAAGACTGAGGGAAGACTGAGGGAAGAAAAACCTCATTCATTATATTATAATAACGATTTTATAATGATAGAACGCCGGTTCCGTATGGGTGAAGTATTCCTTTAAGGGGTTTCCATGGTCAGCAGCTAGGGGGAATATTCCAATTTACATGTCAATCAAAATTTTCTCAATGAACCAGCAAAGTTGTAAGCGTCATGGCGTCTGACGTCGGTACGTTTTTTTATTTTTTCCGGTTAAAAAATCCATTCCGATCCAAGGAAAACGAAAACTCCTCATATCATTATCGTTGTCTTGAATTGTTTTGTCAGCCAAAAATAAAAAAGTATTCCATTGTTTTCTGAAAGAGTAGCAGCCCTGTTTGTGGACGTCTATCCATCAAAACTATGACGTATGACGAGACCCTTAGCAACGGTCATTAAACCCTTGACAGCGAACAGTCTGTCTTGCTGGAAATAACAGACCTGTAGAATGCCGTGATTAACCAATCAGAACACAGGATTTATTTGTGCCATGTAATAAAAGGAGATAACACCATGGTTACCACACACACAACTAGTTTAACAGCCGTAAAGCAGATGTATGTGTTGCAAACTGTTTGAAAATGCAGCGAGAACTCCGGTATCGCTGTGCATGTAACCTTGGTAATTTTTCTCGTTTTCCGGTAAGAATGTACGAACACGAAAAAACACACACAACAGCAAAGGAGGCCATGACTGACACTAGAAAAATATTGATATAAGTTTTGAAGTTAACAAATTCTTGAGGTTCAATTTACTCTCTGAAACAGTCTAGCCGAGACAGTACTAAGCCACCTGTCTGTACTATATTATTTATACATATATAAATACATATAAATAATAATAATAATCATAATATATATCATGTATTTTATTTATTGCATTTATTGAATTCACCTCCGTCCGTCCGTCCGTCCGTGTGTCCAACCCCTTTTTAAGAGTAAACGCTTATTAGAAAATTTCAAATTTCGACTATTTTCGAAACGTGCCCGATTTATGAAAGATGGGACGTTGATAAATCGCGCAAAATGAGCAGCTTTTTAGTTTTAGCGCCGCCGCCATTGTAGGATATTTATGTCAATATCAGGTTTAAAAAGTAAATAAAATAAACGTAGTGTAGTGTAAGGAGTGAGTGAGTGATTTCGCTTGTAATGTTTATCCCCAAAAATGTTCTAGCAAATGAAGTGTAGCGAGACGATTTTAACTGAGGTAGAGATGAAGAAAATTTAAAATTACAATTGATTGAATGGTTTACATTTGTCATTGGACACACACACACACACACACAAACGTACAGAGAAACACACACACACACGTACACACACACTCAAACGTTCTCACACACAGACACACAGACACACTCACACACACATACACACACACACACACACACACACACATGTACTGCACATAGACATACACTCAAACATTCTCACACACACACACACGTTCACTCAAACGTTGTAACACACAACGTACACACACACACACACACTCAAACATTTTCACACACACACTCGCAGTCACTCTCACACACACCCACACACCCACACCCACACATACAAACACACACACACACTCTCATAGGCCTACACACACTGCATTGGCTACTCTGTTCGCAGCTCTTCACCTAAAGCTTTGAAAATGTTTTACGGTTATTATATTCATATCAACATGAAGTTATTTATTTCGGTATTGTCATTATTTCTTGAGGTGTCACAGTTTTGTTTGTATATGGTAACTATGGTAACTAACGGCAACATATCTAAATATGATGATTTTGAAGATTTTTCTTTTTGCTTTAGAACTACGTTTGTTTACTTTATTTTCCACATGAAAACTTATGCCCCTATTTTCCCTCTCTCCTATCCTAACTATCCACTTGTTACACACACACACACACGCACACACACGCACACACACACACACACACACACTCAGACACACAACCCCACACACCCCACACACAAACACACACACACACACACACACACAACCCCACACAAACACACACACACACACACACACACACACACGCACGCACACACTCACACACACACACACTCAGACACACACACACACACACACACACACACACACACATATACACGCACGCACACACACACACACACACATGCCTTTCCTTATAAGTTGCCAATAAATAAATAACCTTGGCTGTTATGTTATTATTACCAAAAAATACAACAGAATGATAAAGGATATTTTGTGCTTTTTGGCCATTTTTTTTAACCTATTGTCTGCATTAGCTTTACCTCTTGTTTTGCACTTTTGCTGTTGTGCCGTTAGTATTAACACTTAACAGTCGACCGAAAATGCCTCTTGCCCTCATGTGTGTGTACCTTATTTTATTTTATTGCCTAAATGAAGTTACCCATTCAAAAATAGACATTTCCCCTCAATAGAATATGTTTTTCTGATTGTTTTAAGGTGCTTATTACATATACATATACAGGGGATTGTGAGTAGTGGTCGCCAAAACTGTACTGGTTTAGTTTTTAAAATTATTCAAAACCAATCGAGAAAGCGTTGATCAAATTGGTTTTTTTCAGCTGATCTGTTGGAAAGACAGTAGGCCTAGTATAGTGTTGAGAAATTAAAGCTATCAAACAGACAGGAGCAAGATATGGATTAAAATACACACTGTAAAGATGAGTTAGTAGGAGATGTTAATTTGTGTTGTGTGTGTGTTTGGAAATTAGTTTATAATTTGCGCTCATTGGGACCAAATGTTTTATCAATTTGACTGTCCGTATATGGTTTGGGTTAATTTTATGGAGGACTTTACATGCCATAAATTAAAGAAAATATAAATAAGTAAATAGGTGACTCGATAAATTAATCAACATGCCATTTAATGCACCAAAAAATTTAATTCAAAATGTATAGTATGTAGGAATAAATTAATGATGCAAGTCAGATAAGTTAATATTCAGACACCTACGTTTTGCACAAAAAATTTAAATAACATACATTAATACTGTAAAAAATACAATTAAATTAATAAATTGACGTATATATAAAATGGATAATTAAGTGTAAAAGTAAATACTTAAAGTAAATTAACACAGAGCTAAATAAAAAAAATAATAATCAATTTTTGTTATTTTTTTCATTAATGCCTTCATTTAATTTATTTTTTATTTTTGGTGCATTTAATGGCATATTAGTTAATTTATTTAGCCTTTTATTTATATCTATATTTATTTTGGATTACGGCAGTTACAGCCCTTCATATATTTAACTGTTAAAAGTATGTTTTGTGTAAAAGAAAGAGTAGCTACATATCTGCTAATAGATGCTAACTGAAGGTATGAATGAACAATATGAATGTTTCAACTCGTAAAATAAAACGTATCATGATTTTTAGCTGCGAATTGTGGACAAAGGCCTTATCTTGAATGACACACACACACGATCAACATTGTGGCATTGGTATGTCATGTCCGTATAGTATTAATTCTTTTATTTTTATCACTGTAAAATCAATATAAATCGTTCGTTGTGATCAGTTTTATTTCGATAAGGTTGCTGTATTTTTTTTTGTTGTTGCTACAATTGGTGTCACGAATGGGTTGCAATGTTGTCCAACCATCAGCCAAAAAATGCACTTTTTGAGTAATATGGACTAAGAAAAAAACATAAAACAAAATAATAATTCACATTTTTCAGAGCCTGTTTTCGTGAATTCCCGCCATATTTTGTTAACCATTTGTGGCCCCTTTATAGCCTTATTTTCCTCATTCCCTGCACTACATTTTGTCTTGCTATTTCAACCTATTAAAAACCTATCAGAACTATCTATTAAATGCGAAATTCACAGGTTTAAAAAAAATCACATGCTCCAGCCTTCTCAAAATACTTTCATATATTGTCACGCAAAATTACAACATCTCAAACCTTCAAAAAATTATCATTCCTAATTTTTTTTTTTTTTTTTCGCATTTTCACATTAAAGAGACATTTGGTATGTGTGTATATGATACGGTGTAGCCACTATAAATGACCATTGTTCCTATCCACACTATAGCGTAGATTGTGCCATTTTAATAGACACAATTAAGCCATTTTAAGCCATCAATTTACAGCTATTGTGGCACTGGTAGGTTGGTTAAAAATTGAAATATGCCTTAGCCAGAACCATAATTTTTTCCCCCTCTCTCTTGTCCGACCCACCATGTGTATATTTGACAGACTGGACTGTTGTAGTTTCTGAGTAGCTGTGCTTTAGTGAATGTTGTTTCACCGTTTAAAGAAACTTAAAAGAGAACTTGGAATAAAAATAAAAATGAAATTGTCGAATCTGTAAAAGTTCAATAAAAGAAGTATTCAGCACTGTCTGTCGAATGGAATGTCTGTGTCTCTCAATTTATTCAAGAAAATTAGATTTTTATTTTTTTTCAGAATTTATCAACTTTACTATGAATTATTTGTTTCACCATTTAAAAGGTGGAGTCAGTGATTCTGGAGAACGCTTGTTGTCAAAATATTTTTTTTGTCAAAATCAGTGAATATCTCCTCATGATCCACTACCTGTCTGTACTTCGTGTGAGCTGACAAACTATCCAGTGTTAATACATTTTATAAATCCTGCATGCTACTAATTTACAAAATGTCTCATAAAACAGACATTTAGCAACATTTGAACAGATCCTTCTATAAAAAAAAAATGCTAAATTCTTAATGCATGTAAAAATGTGAAATAAAATGTCATTGCTAATATGCCGTCTTTTGATTCAGATTTCCCCAAAGAACGCTAATGTACAATACAATTTCAGGGCATCCTTTAGACGGATAAATAAACAGCCTGTGTTGCATTGTTAACTGTGTATGTGAGTGTCCAGGTAATTCTAGAGGTATCATGATTCTTATGGAATAATTGGATAAAAAAAATCTAAACAAAACAAAAAAAATCTAATTAGTTCACAAGAAAAGTTTTTTTTTTTTTAAATAAATATATATTCCATTTACCAGCATTGACATGCCCTAAAAAAATGTGTTAAGCTTTTTTATTGTTATTGCTATTATTAATATTCCTGTTTATTTTACACTATAGCCTGTATCTTCATATACGAAGTCATAAACGTGTGTGATGCATTATAACCGTGTATGTGAGTGTGCATGCAGGTAATTCTACAGGTATAAGGATTCTACTGGAAAAAAATCAGAGCATAGTCTCGGCTTAAACACTTAAACCTGCAGTGTGTAGAATGTTGGGTTTTATTTCCTAGCAGATTTTGTAGAAAGTAATTATAATATCCAGAAATTCATTTAATTTAGTGCATAATAGCTGAATTTTTTTTTTCCTAAGAAAGGGTCTCATATATGTCCATATTTCTGCATATTTTGGACCAAGGCCTAGTGCCGCCATCTTGAAAGTGTCATGGTTGGAATGTCATCAGGTGCATTGTTTAAAATGTAGAATTGTTCTTGTCCTTGAAGGCCACTGTAGCTTCTGTTATTATTCAAAAGGGTTGGGGTTACCCAGGGAGCGTTGCATTCTAGAACTTTGTAGAACTTTCTTGATGATGTCATATTACACACTGCACCTTTAGTCCGAAACACTGCAGATGAATAGAGTAAATTTGTTTAACTTATAGATATCAATATGACACTTTGCCAGTTGATTAATGACAATAAAAGTATTATAATTATTAATTCCTCTTTATTTTACACATAGCCTGTATCTTCATATACGAAGTCATAAACAGTGTAAGTTGCTTTGTTAACCGTGTATGTGAGTGTCCATGCAGGTAATTCTACAGGTATATAAGGCTTCAGCAGGTAAAAGCAGAGCACAGTCTCGGCTTAAACACTTCACTAAGAAGCTTATACTCCGTTCTCTGTCTCTCAATCCTCTTCACCGGCACAAATACCTTCGCTAGGAGGACGCAATAACAATTCATACGTAAGGTAAGAATGTGTCTTTTGTTATTGGTGATATTGGGAAGATTCTTTTGAGCAAACTGGTGTGTTTTGGCTTCACGTAAAACATTAAGTCAGGTTATTCAAGTAGACCTAGATCTACTTGAATTAGATATGTGTCTGTCCGTCTGTCTGTCTATCTGTCTGTCTATCTATCTATCTATCTATCTATCTATCTATCTATCTATCTATCTATCTATCTATCTTTTTTTTATATATATATATATTTTTTTTTTATTGCTCATTACAGATATACAAGCCAACACATTGGTTTATATGTCAAGACATGGAAACAGTTTTCCTTATACATCAAGATCCATAGGTGCATTACATTGTATACATGTATTCATTCAAATAGGCCAATGCTGAAACCAAGTCATTCTATTTTGCCTGTACATACAATATGTCTTTCATGAGGGATTGCGTGCTCATAATTACACTGTACACTGTAAGACATTGTATCTATCTATCTATCTATCTATCTATCTATCTATCTATCTATCTATCTATCTATCTATCTATCTATCTATCTATCTATCTATCTATCTATCTATCTATCTATCTATCTATCTATCTATCTATCTATCTATCTATCTATCTATCTAGCAATAGCATTTCATTTGTAAGGTAAGACTTTTGTTCTTTTGTTATTAGTGATATGGGGAAAATTTGATTTATCAACCTGGTGTGTTTTAGGTTCACGTAATATATATATATATATCTTATTATATATTATAATAGGTTATGTGTTGTGCAACATGTTAGTAAAGGAAGTGAATAGAGAAATATTAACCTGTGAAAAAAATAAAAATAAAAAAATTAGATAGATGTTTGAGAATTGTTACTTAGGTATGATGTATTTCTGTCTGTATGTCTGTCTGTCTGTCTGTCTGTCTGTCTATCTATCTATCTATCTATCTATCTATCTATCTATCTATCTATCTATCTATCTATCTATCTATCTATCTATCTATCTATCTATCTATCTATCTATCTATCTATCTATCTATCTATCTATCTATCTATCTATCTATCTATCTATCTATCTATCTATCTATCTATCTATCTATCTATCTATCTATCTATCTATCTATCTATCTATCCATCTGTCTATATATCCATCCATCTGTCTATATATCCATCTATCTATCTATCTATCTATCTATCTATCTATCTATCTATCTATCTATCTATCTATCTATCTATCTATCTATCTATCTATCTATCTATCTATCTATCTATCTATCTATCTATCTATCTATCTATCTATCTATCTATCTATCTATCTATCTATCTTATTTTTTACGTATTGTAATTTTTTCAGAAATATTTCAATAACTATATGCAAGTGTGGCAATATCTCACAAGTGGAAATTAGCATCTTTTATAGACAAAACACCTTAAACCTGCAGTGTGTA
>NC_137230.1:35852695-35860195 GCF_949987685.1 Ammodytes marinus
ACCTACTTTGGTTGAAATATGAAGGTGTATTGAACTCTGAGATCCTATGTAGTATAAATGTGCAAAACATTTTTAGAAATCGGTTCATCCTAGCCTGAGAAAAGGCAGAAAGAGTGTTTTATGGTCTCACTGTCTCATACTGTCTTCAAACTTCATCTCTACATTACTTATTGAAAATGCCCGAAATGACAATATTTTTATTGTCAATTTGGTAGAAATGTTGTCAGTAGTTTATATTATAAAACCAAAATGTTCATTCTACTCAAACATATGCCTCTAAATAGTAAAACGAGAGACACTGAACATTTGGAGTGGTCCCTTACTTTTTTTCCGGAGCTGTAACACGTATCTTCTTGATGTTTGCTTATTTCTTTATATCTATGTATTTACGATTTTAAAACCAGGGTCCCACCGTGACAGCAACATGCCCGTTTACAGAGCCTAGGCTGTATCACAGCAACATGCCTGTTTACAGAGCCTAGGCTGTATCACAGTAACACTGGACTTTTAGCAAATTTCTTTCTCAAGAATCGCTGACTAAAAGTGATTTTGACAATAAGCGTGTGTGTGCGCGCGCGTGTGTGTGTGTGTGTGTGTGTGTGTGTGTGTGTGTGTGTGTGTGTGTGTGTGTGTGTGTGTGTGTGTGTGTGTGTGTGTGTGTGTGTGTGTGTGTGTGTGTGTGTGTGTGTGTGTGTGTGTGTGTGTGTGTGTGTGGATGTGTGTGTGCGTATGTGTGTGTGCGTGCACGCATTTTGTCTTTGTGTGTGTGTGTGTCTGTCTGTCTGTCTGTCTGTCTGTCTGTCTGTCTGTCTGTCTGTCTGTCTGCCTCCCTCCCTCCCTCCCTCCCTGTCTGCCTGTCTGTCTGTCTGCCTGTCTGTCTGTCTGCCTCCCTCCCTGTCTGCCTGCCTGTCTATCTATCTATCTATCTGTCTGTTTGTCTGCCTCCCTGTCTGCCAGCCTCCCTGTCTGCCAGCCTCCCTGCCTCCCTGCCTCCCTCCCTCCCTCCCTGTCTGTCTGTCTGTCTGTCTGTCTGTCTGTCTGTCTGCCTCCCTCCCTGTCTGTCTGTCTGTCTGTCTGTCTGTCTGTCTGTCTGTCTGTCTGTCCCTCTGTCTGTCTGTCTACAGTGCACCAGGTAGCAGAGAAGGTGGAATAGTGATTTATGTTGATAAAAAACAACAACATTTACAGGTAGAGTCAGTGATTCTGGAGAACACTTGTTGTCAAAGTCAGTGAATATCTCCTCACTGTCCACTGCCTGTCTGTACAGAGTGTGCACTGTTTATACAGCCTAGGCTCTGTATGAAGGGTTACGGGTATGTAAACAAAGGGGACCCATCGTAGCTAGCAACAGTCTGTCTGTCTGTCTGTCTGTCTGTCTGTCTGTCTGTCTGTCTGTCTGTCTGTCTGCCTGTCTGTCTGTCTGTCTGTCTGTCTGTCTGCCTGTCTGTCCGTAGTACGTGTAACTGTAGCTAGCAACACACAAGTCTTTACAGAGCCTAGGCTGTGTATTAACAACACCATAGATAGTATATAAAAGATTAACACTGGATATTCTTTGTTTCAGTGCACAGAAATGTTATAAATCTGTCTGTCTGTCTGTATGTCTGTCTGTCTGTCTGCATGCCTGTCTGCCTGTCTGTCCGTAGTACGTGTAACTGTAGCTAGCAACACACAAGTCTTTACAGAGCCTAGGCTGTGTATTAACACTGGATATTCTTTGTTTCAGTGCACAGAAATGTTATAAATCTGTCTGTCTGTCTGTCTGTCTGTCTGTCTGTCTGTCTGTCTGTCTGTCTGTCTGTCTGTCTGTCTGTCTGTCTGTCTGCCTGTATGTCTGTCTGTCTGCCTGTCTGTCCGTAGTACGTGTAACTGTAGCTAGCAACACACAAGTCTTTACAGAGCCTAGGCTGTGTATTAACCCTGGATACTCTTTGTTTCAGTGCATCAGGTGGCAGAGAAGGTGGAGGTGCTGGGAGCTCTCGCCATAAAGACTCGCCGCGTGTTGAAAGGACACGGCAACAAAGTGCTCAACATGGACTGGTGCAAGGACAAGAGACGCATAGTCAGCTCCTCACAGGTAAACAAGTGTGTGTGTGTGTGTGTGTCTGTGTGTGTCTGTGTGTGTGTCTGTCTGTCTGTCTGTCTGTCTCTGTGTGTGTGTGTGTGTGTGTGTGTGTGTGTGTGTGTGTGTCTGTCTGTCTGTCTGTCTGTCTGTGTGCGTGCGTGCGTGCATCTGTCTGTCTGTCTGTCTGTCTGTCTGTCTGTCTGTCTGTCTGTCTGTCTGTCTCTGTGTGTGTGTGTGTGTGTGTGTGTGTGTGTGTGTGTGTGTCTGTCTGTCTGTCTGTCTGTCTGTCTGTCTGTCTGTCTGTCTGCCTGTCTGTCTGTCTGTCTGTCTGTCTGTCTGTCTGTCTGTCTGTCTGTCTGTCTGCCTGTCTGTCTGTCTGTCTGTCTGTCTGTCTGTCTGTCTGTCTGTCTGTCTGTGTGAGTGTGTGTGTGTGTGTGTGTGTGTGTGTGTGTGTGTGTGTGTGTGTGTGTGTGTGTGTGTGTGTGTGTGTTATGGGGTAATTCAGTATGCAACTATCAATATTTTTAAGTGCCCATTCCAAATATCTGTGTTTTGGATATAGGACCGATACTGTCCGATATCATAATTATTATAATTTATTTTGTTGGTTGGTGGTTATCTTGGGTCAGTGATATTTTGTATTGTATTGGATCAGTCCAATCCCTAATATTTTCAGTGGAATGCATTGTCATGGTATCTAATATGGGGCGACTGTGGCTCAGTTGGTAGAGCGGATCGGCTGATGATCAAAGGGTTGGAGGTTCGATCCCCGCCCTGCCACCTGTGTCATGGTTGTTGTGTCCTTGGGCAAGACACTTCACCCACCTTGCCTCGTGTGAATGTCGATAGTTAGCCTGCTATCGGTGTATGAATGTGTGTGTGAATGGTAACGTGAGAAAGGAAAACAGGTCTCCCTTGCAAAAGAGTCCCCGGTCTCAAAGGGATTTACCTGTAGAAATAAAGGTTAAAAAAAAAAGAGATATATTTATTCAAATGTTCAGTACGAAATGCATTGGATGTTGTGGCTTGAAAATAATCTAGTCTATTCTTGTGCATTATGTTATAAAGTAATAATTGTTTTTATTTCTGTTCCAGGATGGAAAAGTGATCGTCTGGGACGCATACACTCTCAATAAAGTGAGTGATCACTGTCTGTCTGTCTATCTATCTATCTATCTATCTATCTATCTATCTATCTATCTATCTATCTATCTATCTATCTATCTATCTATCTATCTATCTATCTATCTATCTATCTATCTATCTATCTATCTATCTATCTATCTATCTATCTATCTATCTATCTATCTATCTATCTATCTATCTATCTATCTATCTATCTATCTATCTATCTATCTATCCATCACTCCCTCCATCCATCCATCCATTTGGGGCAGCTGTGGCTAAGCATGTGGGGCGGTCGTCTAGTAACCTCAGGGTTGGTGGTTCAATCCCCGACTTCCGCCACATGTCAAAAGTTGTTCCCAATTTATAGTATCCTCACCACATGTCTTCCTAGCCGTGTGTGTGTGTGTGTGTGTGTGTGTGTGTGTGTGTGTGTGTGTGTGTGTGTGTGTGTGTGTGTGGTGTTAGTGGATGGGGTCAGGTCATCCACGGAAATATGCGTTTAAAGATTATCCATCCATCTGTCACCTCTAATGTGTGTGTGTGTGTGTGTGTGTGTGTGTGTGTGTGTGTGTGAGAGCACTTAAATGGTGGCCTGGATTCATCTTGCTTTAACCATCTTTATCTGTCTTTATGGAGCAGATATAACCACAGTGAACAAACTGTAAGCCCTATTAATACACACACACCACGTCCGGGTTTGCCAAAGCCTGGCACAGCCGGCCTACTTCCGCTCAATCTTCATTTCCCTTCAGTAGTCAGTCTTGGTCCGCGGTATATTCACGGGTTTTCTCAGGATAGATTTTTACCAGTCCAATCAGCAAACAGAGGGAGTAGCTGAGAACAATGACGTTGAGGTCATGCGCCAGTTTCAGTTGTAGTCAGAAGCCGGCGCATGACATACATAACGTCACGACCAAACGTTATGCGATTGGTTGGCAGATCCAGAGTGGCACTGGGCAGATCCAATATTTTTAAACTTCAACAGACACCCCGCCTTCAAGTGAGTTAACGTTTGTCAATTACAGCACTTCCAGACCTTCTGTACAAATGAAATGAAGTACGATGGTCTGGTAGGAACAGGCTAGCTTTGCCGAGCCTTGTGTGTAAATATTTAAACAGTATATATTCGGTTTCTGGCTTGTCAATACGAAAATATCGAAACTCATTAAAAAACGATATTACGATTGATATTTATACATTAAAGGTGCTACGAGAAACTTTGAAATATTTCTTAAACAATATCTTTTACTTTATTTTTTTCTCTCTGATGATCATAAATTACATGTAACAGCAAACGAGACCATCAGTGCAAAGAATGCTATTTTTATATAGTTTTTCTTAATGCCTTTGTCATGGGTATATACGCTCACCCAGGAACAACAGCTGGCGTGGTAAAAACACTACCGCTTTTGTCCAAAGGGGGCGCTAGAATTAACACACACTGAAAGTTTCTCGTAGCAGCTTTAATTAATTATAATAAAGCTGCTGGCTGGTTGAGATAAAAAAAATAAGCATAGATGTCAGTGTTAATCAAATCCTTACGATACCCATCCCTATGTGTATAAATAACAATTGTGTGTGTGTGTGTGTGTGTGTGTGTGTGTGTGTGTGTGTGTGTGTGTGTGTGTGTGTGTGTGTGTGTGTGTGTGTGTGTGTGTGTGTGTGTTGTGTGTTCCAGGAAAATGCGATCTCCCTGCCCTGTACATGGGTGATGGCGTGTGCTTACTCGCCCACAGGTTGCGCTGTGGCATGTGGGTGAGTGCAGAGTATTTATTTATTTTTTAAATTTCTCTAAAAGTTACTGACTATAGCCTAATAAAAGAGAAAATATACCCACACATTTTTCGTTTTTTAAATGAGTTAGACACTGTAGCACCTTTAGATAATGTTTTCAATCTGATCAGCTATGTAAACTGGTATGTAAACAAAGAGGGGTCTCACCATAGCTAGCAACAAGCACGTTTACAGAGCCTAGGCTGTGTATTAACACAATATTTTTTTTCTTCAGTGCACACACACAGTACAGACAGGTAGCGGATCATGAGGAGATATTCACTGCATGATTTTGGCCAAAAGTGATTTTAACAACAAGCGTTCTCCAGAATCACTGACTCCAACTTTTAATGTGTCTGTTTGGTGACTGGCTCTTATATTAGCTACGAGGAACTTTTAAATATTTCTGAAACGGTCTAATTTTTCCTCTGATGATCATAAATTACATGTAACAGCAAACGAGACCATCAGTGCAAAGAAAGAATGCTATTTTTATATAGTTTTTCTTAATGCCTTTGTCATGGGTATATACGCTCACCCAGGAACAACAGCTGGCGTAGTAAAAACACTACCGCTTCTGTCCAAAGGGGGCGCTAGAGTTAACAAAAACTGAAAGTTCCTCGGAGCACCTTTAATCAGATTCCACTACTGTAGTACGGTTTATACGGTTTATTTTGTGAACACGACCATTTACGCTGTGATGTTTTTATCCCTTTCAAAAGTGGCTGAAAAAAGTTACACAATATTGCTTTACATCTCTTCTGTAATGATCCATTCTCAAAGTTACACACTGTAGCTTAAAACGTCTTCTGTATTTAAACCTGCAGTGTGTAGAATTTTGGGTTTTATTTCCTAGCAGATTTTGTAGAAAGTAATTATAATATCCTTAAGTACGTTTAATTTAGTGCATAATAGCTGAAAAAAAATGTTTTGAATAATTTTTTTTCCCTTAGAAAGGGTCTCATATATGTCCATATTTCTGCATATTTTGGACCAAGGCCTAGTGCCGCCATCTTGAAAGTGTCATAGTTGGAATGTCATCAGGTGCATTGTTTAAAATTTAGAATTGTTCTTGTCCTTGAAGGCCACTGTAGCTTCTGTTATTATTCGAAAGGGTTGGGGTTACCCAGGGAGCGTTGCATTCTAGAACTTTGTAGAACTTTCTTGATGATGTCATATTACACACTGCACCTTTAATCCATTTTCAAAGTTACGCACTATATATTTAAACCTTCTTCTTATTACAGCATCTGAAAACGTTTACGCACTACAGCTTTTAAACCTATTCTGTATTTACCTCTCCTATATCACAGCGGTCTGGATAACAAGTGCTCGGTGTTCCCGCTGTCTATGGACAAAGGAGAGAATCTGTCCGCTAAGAAGAAGTCTGTCGCCATGCACACCAACTATGTGTCCGGATGCACATTCACCAACTCTGACAACCAGGTGAGACATAACAAAACATTTTGGGGCGGCAGTGGCGAAGTCGGTAGGGAGATCACCTCTGGAGTGCAGGGTCGGAGGTTCGATCCCCCGTCTCCCCGCCACATGTCGAAGTGTCCCTGAGCAAGACACTGAACCCCAAATTGCTCCCGATGGTTCAGAGAGCGCCTTGCATGGCAGCTTCTACCATCGGTGTATGAGTGTGTGTGTGAATGGGTGAATGTGGTAAGAAATGTAAAGCGCTTTGGGGCTAAGAAAATCGGCTAGAAAGCGCTACATAAGTCAAGTCCATTTACCATTTTATACGTTAACTATTTTCTTTTGCTTTTTTTTTTACCACTAGGACAGACACACATTTGTTAAAAATGTTTTTGAATATATATGTAAAACAATGCTTTTTTTTAAGATTATTCTTTGGCATTTTTTTTTTTTTTTTTAAGATTATTTTTTTGGCATTTTCAAGCTTTATTAGACAGTACAGAGTTGAAATGGGGAGACAGAGAGACAGAGACAGAGAGAGAGAGGGGGAATGACCTGCAGTAAAGGTCCACGGGTCAGATTTGAACCCACGACCACTGCAACGAAGGCCGGAGCCGATATGGTACACGCTCTATCCACTACACCACCGGAGCACCCATAAGAAACATCAAACAAGACCATCAGTGAAAAGAATGCTATTTTTATATAGTTCTTCTTAATGCCTTTGTCATGGGTATACGCTCACCAAGCAACAACAGCTGGCGTAGTAAAAACACTACCGCTTATGTCCAAAGGGGGGCGCTAGAATTAACACAAACTGAAAGTTCCTCGGGCTGTTCCATGTCATTTATGATCATCAGAGGAAAAATTAGACTGTTTCAGAAATATTTTAAAAAATTCTTGTAGCACCTTTAATTGAATAGTCGTCGACTATTAAGGATTAAAATGACTAAAATGTGACAAAAAACTAATACGCAAGACTAACACTAATTCTAAAAATGCTGCCCAAATGTACCATGTCGGTTCCTCATAAACGTGGTCCAATGACCATTTATTTATTTAACTTTTTTCGGCTGTGCCAGTGACTCCACGTAAGATGGAAGGAATGTGTG
>NC_137230.1:35867695-35870195 GCF_949987685.1 Ammodytes marinus
GGAACGCAACCTTTATTTTCATTGTACAAAAGCTACGGTGGCCTTCAAGGACATTTAAAAAACAGACACACAAAATAGACATTGTGCAATATAGTTTCTAACATAAATATACTATGATATCCCTCCAGCACACAATAGGCCTTTATTCTGACTTCTTTAGAAAAAAAAGCATTATGTTTATACACACTACGGGTCAGTCTAAATACTGGGGGGGTTTAATGTTCTCCAAATTTGTTTTTAAAGGTGCTACGAGGAACTTTTGAATATTTCTGAAATATTTCTTAGTCTCATTTTTCACTCTGATGATCATAAATGACATGTAACAGCAAACGAGACCATCAGGGTATACGCTCATCCAGGAACAACAGCTGGCGTGGTAAAAAAACACAACCGCTTTTGTCCAAAGGGGGCGCTAGAATTAACAAAAGATGAAAGTTCCTCAGAGCACCTTTAAAAAGTGATTGTTTTCCATTTTTACTCGTATATTTCTTCCCTCTTCTCTCCTGCAGATTTGGGCCTAGAGTTGAAATCACCATCTAGTGATAAAGCACCAGCATCAAGAGACTGCAGAGGCGGCAAGTTTGAGTCCGGAAATATACAAATCTGCTGCCGGAGCGAGACACATATTTGAATGAAAATATATCATGGTATCATAACTGTATAGGGCGGGTATCCATGGGAACAGACAGTTTGTGTGGTATTTTGGTTATTGTTAGCCTTATGAATGATTGTATAAATATGTAATAATCGTTTTGCTAAAATACAGCTCTGGAAAAATATAGTAGACCACTCTGGATTTTTATGAATGGGTGAATGTGGTAAGAAATGTAAAGCGCTTTGGGGCTGAGAAAATCGGCTAAAAAGCGCTATATAAGTCAAGTCCATTTACCATTTACCATTTTTCTTCAATCTTCATCTCTACATTACTTAATGGAAATACTCTTTAATGAGAATATTTTTTGGGGGGGAATTTGGTAGAAATGTTGTCAGTAGTTTATAGAATAAAACCAAAATGTTCATCTTACTCAAACATATGCCTGTAAATAGTCAAACGAGAGACGCTGAACATTTGGAGTGGTCTCTTCATTATTTTTTTTCCAGAGCTGTGGTAGGAGTTAAAAAGCCAAAATTTTAAAAAGTGTATTCGCTCACGACATGTGAAACAATATGAAAGATTGTCTTGTAAATTCTGTAAATCAGTTCACTGTCCATAATCGTATACCGTAGTAATCGTGTGCACGCTGTTGTTAATGTTGTTGTGGCCATAGCTATTGTCACTCTAGTCCTAAAGGAATACAACTTTAAATGTAGCATCAGATACATTTTTATTATTTTAATATATAGGATACATGGACTTCAACAGCTTAGCAATAAAGACAATTTGAAGAATTATTTTGTGTTTTGTTTTTATTTTTTCTTCTGATTCCAATTCGCTCTGAGCTTTGACAACTTATAGCTGGAAGGTACGGTTGACATCTGAAAAGAAATTTGGGGTTCAACTCAGTTTTTACAAAGTTCAGTTTCTATTTCAATGCCTCCTGGCCTGAATTAAAGGGAAACACAGGTGGAGAGAGAGAGTGAGAGAGATAGAGAAAAGTAGGGCTGGCTCTGAGTAACTTTTTTTTTGTGGCATTTTCAAGCTTTATTAGATAGTACAGAGTTGAAATGGGGAGACAGACAGGGGGGATGACCTGCAGTAAAGGTCCACGGGTCAGATTTGAACCCGCGACCACTGCAACGAAGGCCGGAGCCAATATGGTACGCGCTCTATCCACTACACCACCGGAGCGCCCATTATCTAGCCATAATTGCTATTTTCCTAAATCTTAAAGTATTCCCATCTTTGCCCATTCCCAACTGCAGTGATATGATACCCAACCAGTAGTACTATACAGTAGTAGAGAACTGAATATCACTTCTGTAGTGACACTGTTGGCCACAAGGGGGCATTGCACTGCTTCACACTTTATACAGAAAAGTCTGGCTGTCCTTCCTATTTCTTGCAGTAGTGTTTTGTTTAATTAAAGGAATAACCTTAATCAATTCAGAAAATTTTAATTTCATATCCCGGGAATAGAGCAGAGGCGATCTCTAGTATGTGTTAAAAGATGACATTTGTCAATTCAAAGCACGAAAAAAGGTTGGTTTTGTGGTTTAAGAACTACTAATTCCACAGAATTGTCTCAACACAAGTAAACAACATTTCTTAAAAGAAAAATATTGGTTTACAATGAAAGTAAAGGCCTAAAATAACCTCCATAAAACGGGCTATTTCACAAGCATTTGATGTAATGTCTGTCTGTGTCTTGTTTGGGTTTTTTGGGGCATTTTCAAGCTTTATTAGATAGTGCAGAGTTGAAATTGGGAGACAGACAGAGAGAGGGAGAGAGGGGGGGATGACCTGCAGTAAAGGTCCACGGGTCGGATTTGAACCCGCGACCACTGCAATGAAGGCCGGAGCCAATATGGTACGTGCTCTATCCACTACGACACCGGAGAA
>NC_137230.1:35872695-35887695 GCF_949987685.1 Ammodytes marinus
CCTTTACTGCAGGTCATCCCCCCCCCCCCCCTCTCTCTCTCTTTCTGTCTCCCCATTTCAACTCTGTACTGTCTAATAAAGCTTGAAAATGACAAAAAGTAATCTTAAAAAAATATATAGGCCTATGTCATTACATTATATAACATATGAATAAGAAAAAAAAATCAATAGGCCTACGTAATTAAATTCAATTAAAAGTCTAAACTAAAATATATTAATAAATGAATAAACGTAATAAAAAATAAAGTAAATTAAAAGCCAAAAAAGAAGAGTAATAGACCTAAGCCTATATATATTGATTCGTTTAAACCTGCAGTGTGTAGAATTTTGGGTTTTATTTCCTAGCAGATTTTGTAGAAAGTAATTATAATATCCATAAGTACATTTAATTTAGTGCATAATAGCTGACTTTTTTTTTTTATTATTATTACTATTTCCCTTAGAAAGTGTCTCATATATGTACATATTTCTGCATATTTTGGACCAAGGCCTAGTGCCGCCATCTTAGTTGGAATGTCATCAGGTGCATTGTTTAAAATTTAGAATTGTTCTTGTCCTTGAAGGCCACTGTAGCTTCTGTTATTATTCTAAAGGGTTGGGGTTACCCAGGGAGCGTTGCATTCTAGAACTTTGTAGAACTTTCTTGATGATGTCATATTACACACTGCACCTTTAATTAAATTAAATTAAAAGCCTTCTTTAAAAAAAAGATAAACTAAAAGAAAATATGTTAATCCATCAATCAATCAACCAATCAATCAATCAATCAATCAATCAATCAATCAATCAATCAATCAATCAATCAATCAATCAATAACCTTTACTTTTACTTGAAAGACACTGAGGTTTCCCTGACTTACAGTGACGAGGAGAATACACAAGAAACACAATTAGGCTACAAGGACAACATATAAGTAGCAGAGAAAACAGAAATAAAATAGGATAATATAAAGATATAGCTCGCTCTAAGCTAAGGCAACATTCGAATCAGGATTTTTCAAATGCTCGACCAACTGACATGACGGTAGCTTAGCGGGGGGCAAACAGATATCCCTAAAACCTTTCATATAGCCTACATATTCGCACTGATTTTACCCCCCAAATAACATAGTTACAAGGATTTAGTGGATTTGGGTTGCCAGGGCCTTTAATATATATTAATTTAAAGAAAATAAATAAATAAAGTAGGCTATATAAAATACAAAAAAGCATAAACATTTTTCAATGAAAGGAATTTAGTTTTTTAATTTGGAATTTTTTTCTACAGGGGGACCTCCTGTCGTCTCGTCTCCATGGCTACGGCCTTGGTAACCAACCACCGTAACGACATTTCTCTCGGGTCTCTAGAAACTCTCAGCTCATTTGAATCAAGTCTGAAGACTTTTCTGTTTCCATTTTAACCTGCACATTTTCTTTTATTTAAATGTTCTACTTCTATCCAATCGCTTTTAAATGTTTTATTTCTATTAATTCGCTTTTTTAATGTGTAGTAGGCTATTATGTATTTTAATCTTGCTCCTGTAAAGCACTTTGAATGTGTCTGAATTGTGCTATAGAAATAAACTTGCCTTGCCTTGCCTTACTTTAGGATTCAAAGACAATTAGCTTTTACAAATTTGATATTTTTTCTCAAGGGGGACCTCCTGGCAAATTTGGTCAAGTATCGTCTCCCCCCAAATGTCCCCATGACTACTACAGCCTTGGTTACGACCATGGTAACGGCATTTTTTTGCGGGTCACAGCAGCCACACAGCAGCCGGATGCTTATAAAGGAACCTGTAGGCGGAGTCAGACGGTAAATGAGCCGAAGCACAGCCACAACTGTCTCCTTCCGCCGTCCGTCCGTGGAGAGAGCTGACTGATATCGCTGGGAGGGTGAGCTTTTGTTGCCTTTACGCTCCAAAAAAACGCATTTTCACACATTATTTTTTACCTGCTTCAACACAGGCTTATAAACACGTCATTGGCTGTATATAAATGATTAAATGGTGTGTGTATTTAGTAGGGAAAGGTCTTTTTTCTCTAAATGCGTAGATGTGTCTAGTTCTAGTCCTTTGTGTCGTCCATTGCTCCTGTGACAGATAAAGATAAACGTTTTTTTTTTCTTTTGAGCGGAAGAGGAATGCAACTTCTCTAGCTGATATCGCTTTAAAAATGCATATTTGAAGCGATATATTGCCCAAAATAGTGCTGTTAATGTCTGTTAATTGAGTTAACGTTGCTATATATACCACCCGGCTTTTTATACTGACGTTTTATTGCCTACGTGACCACGTCGCTGTATGCTGTGAATGAGTGTGACCGTGAACGCACCATCAGCACTAAATGTTGATTATTTACACCTGGATAGAATTAGATTAAAAGTGTATTCAGTGGTCGAAACAAGCTGGTTTTTATTGTTCTCTGAAACACTTTTATTGTCCTACAATACGCTGAAATTGGCGACTGTTAATGATGCATTCACGGGCCCCTCGGATTTTCCTTCTTCCGTCAGTTAAAGGGAAGTCGGTTTGTTCCGGCTGTGCTGTGGTGCGTTCAAGAGCTTGAAACCAGAATGTGGAAATAAAAGATGTTTCATTTAATTGCTTTATTTGATTTGATTGGTTTTAAAATGTTTAACAGCTAAGACACAAGAAGGCCAAGTAAGATTTTATGAATAGCTATTTTTTTCTGATGTCGCAATTTTTACTCCATTTCTACCATAATTAGTAATGACACTAGGTAGGCTAAGATATAATACTTTATTAATATAAGAAGGAAAAAGCATGGCATGATACAATATAGTCATGTTGAGACATTTAAACCTGCAGTGTGTAGAATTTTGGGTTTTATTTCCTAGCAGATTTTGTAGAAAGTAATTATAATATCCATAAGTACATTTAATTTAGTGCATAATAGCTGAAAAAAATGTTTTGAATTATTTTTTTTCTCCTTAGAAAGGGTCTCATATATGTCCATATTTCTGCATATTTTGGACCAAGGCCTAGTGCAGCCATCTTGAAAGTGTCATAGTTGGAATGTCATCAGGTGCATTGTTTAAAATTTAGAATTGTTCTCGTCCTTGAAGGCCACTGTAGCTTCTGTTATTATTCTAAAGGGTTGGGGTTACCCAGGGAGCGTTGCATTCTAGAACTTTGTAGAGCTTACTTGATGATGTCATATTACACACTGCACCTTTAAAGGCCCAAAATGTATTGATTTTGCATTTGCATCGTGTCATTCACGAAATGACAAAAGCAATGTTTACTTTTTTTTTTCAAAATCAGAAAAATTATTAGTTACCCAGTTGTAGTTACAAAGTTACACACAGTTTCACTCAGCCACCTCTCAATGAAAGTCTGTCTACTTCCTGACATTCGCGGCTTAACCATAGACTAGTGAAATAATAGCGTACAGGAGGTGGTAACTTCATAACTTGTTTCTCTATTTTTAGTCGTGTTTGTAATTTTTGCAATGTCTGCTCTATGTGCCTTACCCTCAATTGCCCCCTGGGGATACGTCTTAAATCTGGAATCTTTGATATTTTAGAAAAAATACACTGAATTACAAGGGTGTAGAATAGAATGGGTGTGATTTATATGGGTGTGATTTTTATATATATTTATATTTTAATCGTTTGACAGCACTAGAATAATACTAAATTGAAGTGTATTGTGTCTTTTCCCCTCCATCATCGTAGAAAATGTCGTGCAGGCTGTGGAAAGACACCCTGGCTGTGGCGGAGGACTACCTGTGCCAGTGCTGTAACAATAACAAGCCGCCTCCCACAAACCCACTCAAGCCGACGCCCCTTTCTCCTCCCAGCGAATCGGCTGCCAGCATGATGATCGTGATGGCAACGGAGCTGGAAAAACAGAACCACGCTCGTTTCAACTCCTTAGCCCAAAACTTCCTCCGGCACTGCGGGACGGACACGTGCGCTAGCCTACGAAAAGTCATGGAGGAATTAGTCGGGGACGGACATTTAAACTGGGGGAGAGTGGTGTCTCTTTTCACCTTTACAGGGGTGCTGGCCAGACTGATGAATGAGCAGGAGGGGGGGAAAGTGAATGGAAGTGGTGCGGGGGGTAACATAGGTAAAATAGGCCAGGGGAACGGGAATGGGACACAGAAGGAGCAGTTAAGGGCCCCGGGACACTGTAGGGGGCTAGCGGAGACTATCGCCGACTATCTGGGAGAAGAGAAGAAAGACTGGATGATGGAGAACGATGGATGGGTAGGTTTATTTTATTTTTTATTTATTTTATTTTATTTTATTTTATTTTATTTTATTTTATTTTATTTTATTTTATTTTATTTTATTTTATTTTATTTTATTTTATTTTATTTTATTTTATTTTATTTTATTTTATTTTATTTTATTTTATTTTATTTTATTTTATTTTATTTTATTTTATTTTTACAGAACACAAACACACAACTAATGGGTAGGTTTTTTTAAATTTTATTTTTTTATTTACTTTATGTACTTTATTTATACAGGTAAATCCCATTGAGACCGGAGACTCTTTTTTTCCAAGGGAGACCTGTTCCCATTTACACGTTACCATTCACACACCGATAGCAGCAGGCTAACCATCGACAAATACTGTATTTAAATTTTTTTTTACAGAACACAAACACACAAGTGAAAAAGTTAACACACAAAACACAAAACAAAATCAACAACTAAAATGGCGTACTCTACCTAAAAGGTTTCTAAGACATTGGAAGCTGTTGTTCCTGGGTGAGCGTATCCACGACAAAGGCATTAAGAAAAACTATATGAAGATAGCATTCTTTGTATTGAGATTTTGATGATGGACGGGTAGGTTGGAACAGCAAAGACAAATCACTCACAGCGAAATTAGCGCATAATGATGGATTTTCCAAGCGTGTGTGTGTGTTACGCCCACCAAGTTAAATACGTCAAAGGAAGCCAATAACATAACACAAAACGAACCAAATGCAAAAATATGATTTTATTTCCCTGACAAAATGTACCAAATCTCAACCAAAATGATAAAGAATGGTCAGGTAGGCTGGAAAAAATAATTAAATAAAAAGGTGTTCGCACCAACCACACAACCATGAGGGCACAACCAGATGGCAATAGTTACTGGTGGATTAGGGAGACAGTTGGCATCGTATTGAAACCAGCAAAGTGAGCGCATAAAAGTGCTTAAAACAGGCAATTGCTAACTTTCGTGAGGCTGTTTTTCTTTCTTTCTTTCTTTCTTTCTTTCTTTCTTTCTTTCTTTCTTTCTTTCTTTCTTTCTTTCTTTCTTTCTTTCTTTCTTTCTTTCTTTCTTTCTTTCTTTCTTTCTTTCTTTCTTTCTTTCTTTCTTTCTTTCTTTCTTTCTTTCTTTCTTTCTATCTTTCTTTCTTCCCCCCCCTCCCCGATAAACAATATATCGGGGTGTCTACTGCATTGTCATTTGACCCGGGACTGATTGCACGCTTTTACACTGCACACAAAAGCCACATCTACAGTCTACAGTAGCCGTATAGTCAACAGTGCACAGCTGATTGAGTCAACAGGAACCTTGTGGATTAGATAACTATGTTGATGGTATCTAGAGCAGCCAGGAAGCCACCTAAAAACAGAACTGTCTTTCTAAAAAAAATCCCACTGTGACTAAAAAGTGAAAGTGACGTTTCAGCAGTTGGAAACCACCTGCTTTGATAAGGGTAAACTCACTTCCTGATCTGGTTCATTCACTTCTGTGTTTTTAATTCCATTTTGAAATTGTATTGGAGGAAAAATGTCTTGAAAATCTCCTTTTAAAGGTGCTACGAGGAACTTTTAAATATTTCTGAAACGGTCTCATTTTTCCTCTGATGATCATGAATTACATGTAACAGCAAACGAAACCGTCAGTGCAAAGAATGCTATTGTTATAAAGTTTTTCTTAATGCCTTTGTCATGGGTACAATTATTTTGAGCATATTTTGACTTGAAACGATCACTTCTTGGACTATGCTGATTATGGGAATTGTAGAGTTAGAAAGAGACCAACATTTGAGGTGTGTGTGTGTGTGTGTGTGTGTCAGATGGGTTTTTGTAATGGTGAGACAAAAGCTTGTGCTTGTTTAGCCGATGCAAATCAAAAGGACAAAAGCTCATTTTCAAACCTGCTTGACGCGGTTTGTTTGACTGGAAATACTTTAAAGGGGACGTCCCAGAAACCCCAACAAGCGGTTTGAATGTCAGCTATTGTGAATGGACACACACACACACGGGTACACATTTGTAAGGCTATACTTGTGAGGACATTCATTGACATAATGCATTCCCTAACCCCTTACCCTAACCATCCAAACTAAATGCCTCACCCCAACCCTTACACTAACCCTAACATAAACCTAATTCATACCTGAACATTAAAACCTAGTGTTAACCCTCAAACAGCCCTTTGAAAAAGTGAGGACCAGGCAAAATATCCTCAGTTTCCAAAATTGTCCTCACTCAGACTGTTAAAAGCTAAAACTGGGCCCGACAAAGAAAGACACACACAGAGTTACCCCCTCCAACTGGCAGCTGCTTTCAACACACACGTATCCAGCTTGGCCAGATGGACTTTGCAGTTAACAGTCAAACGTGTGTGTGTGTGTGTGTGTGTGTGTGTGTGTGGCATCATATTGAAAGTTGGCCTGCTGTGACTAGAAAAACAAGCATCTGTTGTAATGTATTGAAACACCTGGCACTCAGAGCAGGTGCACACACACACACACTCACACACACACACACACTGACTCACAGTTCAGTTTGAAAACATTATGGAGAAATTCTTCAGTCTGACCTATAAGTTATCACTGCAGGTGGATAGGGTTACATTTTCAACCTGTAGATATCATCATGAAAATGTGCCAGTTGAGTACTGGCATTGAAACAATACCTTTTTTTGTTTTACAACATATTATCATCCAAAGTTTTTAAGCCCCTATCTCACTGGGCTGCGACAGTTTGCGACAAGTTGGAGACACAAAATTGCGACAAAATATGCAAATTAGCGAACATTTTCACTTGCAGTCTCACTGAGGTGGTTCCTCACGACACGTTTGCGAATGTCCTGCCCAACACTTGCCAGTAAATCGCATTTATGTCTCGCGAACGTCTGGCGAGCGTCGCACGAACGGAATGTCTGTCTCATTTTTGTCTCAAATCAGTCAGAATTTAGTTTCATATGTCGCCAACCCCTCACAAAGTTGTCTGACATTGCTCGCACTTTCTGACTCGCGGAAACTAAATTAAGAAGGGTTTGCAACGCGTTTGAGACACATGCGACCGCTCTGAGACTATTTTGAGACTAGATTTGTCGCACACTTTTTTTTAACATGTTCAAAATTCAAGCGACAGGACTGCGCGGCTCTGCGACTCATGCGAGGAAATTGAGACCTCCGCGAACGTTTGGAGACAGTTTAGAGACTTGCTCGCGAATGCAGTCTCCAACTGGTCGCAAACAGTCGCAGCCCAGTGAGATAGGGGCTTTACAGAACAGATTTGGCCTTTTTTCATTTTATATAAGAAAATACTATGTACAGGTTTTAAAAATGCATTTTCATCAGAAAAAAAAATTAAAAATATGGAAAGTTGAGTTGATGTAAGTGCTTTAGAAGTTGAGATTTTTGTTTCAGAGTATTGAAAAAAAAAAGATGGTTGTGTAGGAGAAATATACAGACACAAACAGACAAGGTTTAGTCAAATAAACACCTGAATGTACATTTTGGACCTTTTGATTTATACTAGTATGAAAGAAGACATGTTATGGAAGATAAATAGACAAAAATTTCAAAAACCTAAATATTTTCGTGCAGTGGCTCTCCTAAACTTATAAACTTGTGACTATAGCAGAATAAGCTAAAAATTATTAAAAAATGTGCGAAACTGTCTAGACAAATTTGCATATTTCCTCTGTGACTCGAGGCTGACATCATTTATTTCTTTTATTTTGAAGGGGCTGCTTGTGCTGTCAGGATAATCTGAATAGTTGCAGTTATCAGCATCATCCTATGAGGTCTTTGTAAATATAGCAGAATGAGCTCAAATGTATTTAAAAATGTGCGATATGTCTCAACAAATAAGCATATTTACTCTGTAACTCGAGGTTGAATATATTTCTGTGTTTTGTTGAAAAACTCGGGGCTGTCAGTGACTGTGACAGATTTTCCTGAATAACAATAATACTAAGAAGTGTAATTGCTGCCAGTTGCCGCATAAGCCACTGTGTTATATGGAAATCATTTCGGCAGCTCATTCTTGCTCTCTTTTATTTTGTAAAAGTTGCAATATGTGGAAGAAAAATTCAAATTAGCATATGATATATTATTGTAAAAAAATTCACCAATACACTATTTTTCAGTTCCAATCCAATACCTGGATTTGGTTATCTGCAAATACTGATATTGATTCGGACACAAGAGCTAGTTTTTCTTGATTATTATTATCTCTATTATGTATGTGTAGGGGTGGGTCACAATTTTTTTTATCTTGTTCTTTACAAAAAAAGCAATTCCTCACAACCTTTTTTTTTTTTTTTTTTTTTTTTTTTAAATATGTTTCATTTTACAATTGAAAAATATTTTACAACAATCCTTTTTTTTTTTTTTTTTTTTTTTTTTTTTACACACAGATATATCAAAATGTCATCTTTTTAGCTCGTGGCTTTTAGTAAACGGAAGGTTAATTTTCTTTGTGTTTTTCTGTCTCTTCCAGGAGGGTTTCTGTAAGTTTTCCAGCAGCGCCCGAGACGTGAACCAGGATTCCTCCATGAAGACGGCGCTGTTTGCAGCCGCTGGCGTCGGCCTGGCCGGGCTCACCTTCCTACTGGTGCGCTAAGCTAATGCTAAGCTAGGCTAGTGCTATGCTAGGCTAGGGCTAGGTTATGCTAAGCTACTGGTGCACTAAACTAGGCAATGCTAGTGCTAAGCTACTGGTGCGCTAGGCTATGCTAAACTACTAGTGCGCTAGGCTAGTGCTAGGCTAGGCTAGGTTTTGCTAGCTCTGTCCATGTTCTCATGTTTCATTTGGCACAAAACAAATACACATTCAATTTCTTATATAACATCAATGCTGCAACAACAACAACAACAACAAAACTGGCTTAATTTCTTTCATTTGGATTGCCTGTTAGTCTGACGGCCCATTGTTCCGATAACTCAATATTCCGACATATTTTCCACTGGATTGAAAGGTTGTGAGTTAGGTTAGGTAAGTTTGATAGTATACAAACATAAATCAGCAACGTCTTGGCACTAAGTTTGACCAACTGTAGCAGGACGACGGTTAGCACTTTTTTTTTTTTGTCAAGATCAGTAAATACCTCCTCACAGCCTAGGCTCTGTAAACTGATATGTAAACAAACGGTGTGTAAACAAAGGTGCCCAGCTTTTTTTCAGCCCCCCACACACACACACACAGTACAGACAGGTAGCGGATCATGAGGAAATATTCACTGATTTTTACAAAGTGACTTCGACAACAAGCGTTCTCCAGAATCGCTGACTGAATGTCTGTCTAATATCCAACTTAAAGCTACAGTGTGTAACTTTTTGATATAATTGAATGTCGGGTTACATTCAAACCATCGCCAAATTAGTCCAACTGAACTGCAGTCCGTCTATTTAGCTGTTGGCATTATGGGCTGTCGAATTTAAGGCATGGAACCTTTAAAGGGGCACTGTGTAATGTGACATCATCAAGAACATTCTAGAAAGTTCTAGAATGCAACGCTCCCTGGGTAACCCCAACCCTTTAGAATAATAACAGAAGCTACAAGAAAAATTCTAAATTTTAAACAATGCACCTGATGACATTCCAACCAACATGGATGCCTCCATAAGACTTACCCTCTCAATGTACAACATGTAACATTAATATTTGTAATTCTCCGCTCAGGAGGATAATTCAGATTATTGGCAGAGGTGATTTTACACCAATGAGGACATATTTATGAATGAGGATATTGATTTTAGCTGATAAATCACTTAAAATGTTACACAGTGCCCCTTTTTAAAACTGAATTCAGGTTTTCTTATGTACTTATGGATATTATAATTATTTTCTACAAAGTCTGCTATGGAAAAAAAAATCCCCAAATTCTACACACTGCAGGTTTAAATCATCATCAACTGAATGTTTACACACCATTAACTGACGTCGTGTGTGTGTGTGTGTGTGTGTCACTCGCTCTTAAAGATTGTAACAAATGATCTCAATGCCTTTCAGAAATTCCGATGTCAGTTAACATATCGTAAGACAACGTTCCATTCATTTCTAAAGCACAGAATTATCCGCGGAATAATTTTGATTTCAAAAAGTTTTAAATTCTCATCTGTGCAGCTTAACATATTTAATTTGAAAATGTCCAATATTTTGGTTTGTTTTTGTTTTAAATTGTAAGCTGCCTTCTTTTTATTCACGTGAGTTGTGTGTGTGTGTGTATGTGTGTGTGGTATAGAGCCATTCTAGTGTACAATGTATAAATTAATATAATATATTTATATGAAATGCAACTGTTAGCAAGTGGCCGGCCCCCTTTTCCCCTTTTTCTAACTTTTCAGAACACAGCACATTAATTTAATTATTACTATTTTTTTTTATGTGATTTGAAAAAACGGGCCTTTTTTAAAACCACACACACACACAATGGTGCTATACTATATGTTATGAAAATGTTTCTCATTTAACCTCCGAAAAAACCAGGGACCAACCAATCTGTATGTAAAACTTATTGTTATTATTATTTGAATTGAACAGCTGTTTCTATGACAACAACCCCCCCCCCCCAAACAGATCTATTGAACATTATATTTTTACATTGTTTTGTTTTTATTTATTTGTCACTCTTTTTTTAATAAAAGAAAATTGAAAAAAGCAAAAAAAAAAAATTTGAGTTGGAGTGTTGTGATTTCCCTTTTTCACCATATATATTTTACATATTTGCCGACCATTGAGACTTCGAAAAATATAAAGCAAATATTTGAGCTTCATAGACATTGTTTCCTAGCCTGGCACCGCCCGCCTACTACTTCCGCTCAATTTTCAGTAGTCAGTCTGGGTGTGCGGTATATTCTTAGGTTTTCTCCGGACAGATTTCTGCCGGTCCAATCAGCGAACAGAAGGAGTGGCTCAGAAGCCGGCGCATGACATGGTTGGTTGGCAGATCCAGAGTGGCACTGGGCAGATCCAATAGTTTTAAACTTCAACAGACACCCGCCTTCAAGTGAGTTAACGTTTTTCAATTGAGCGATTCCAGACCTTCTGTACAAATGAAATGAAGTACGATGGTCTGGTTGGACCAGGCTAATTGTTTCCAGCATTCTGGGGACTTTAAAATAATAAAAATAACAAAATAAGTACACTCACTGCCACAGCACTTTTTATGTCAACTACTTCATTGTTTGTATTACTATTCATCTATTATTTTTAGTGTTACTAGATTTCTATGATTATTGCTTAAAGCTGGGGTATGTGATTTCTGATTGGTCAAAGTTAACATGAGCTGTACACTTTGACCAATCAGAGCAAGGCTCCAATTATCTGTTCTTATTGGCTGTTGGGAGACTGTCCATTCACTTTGGCACTGACTTTGTTGGTGTAGAGCGTGTCAGGGAGGGACCATAGGGGAGGGACCAAAGAGAACAAGTGGAGCGGTTGAGGTATTTGGATTCGAATCTCTATCCCAACTGCTATTTTCTCCCCAAATCCTCCACCCCAGCTTTAATACGTATTTTACTATCGGCCATGCTCAAATGGTGTATTTGTATGCTGTAGTGTTGTACGGTTGAAAACAATACTTTTCAAATCAAATCAAATCAGTTTTATTTGTATAGCCCAAAATCATGAATACATTTGTCTCAGTGGGCTTTACATTCCATACAGTACGATACCCTGCCCTTATACCCTTAGCACGGCTGAGAAAAAACTCCCAGTAAAAAACCCTTTACCGGGAATAAAAAAACTGAAGAAATCTCAGGGAGAGTCGACAAAGTAAGGGATCCCTCTCCCAGGACAGACATTATAGTGCACAGTAGCCTACAAGGAACAAGTTGTAATAACGAAAGAGAAGAAAGGTGCAACATCTTGTCATAAATCTTGAGTAATGCAAGATGCAACGCAATTTTCCCTGCGTTCCGAATCGCATGCTTTCTACTATATAGTATGTAGAAAAAAGATTTAGGATGTCAGGATTCTGGTGGCCAGATTTAGGATGGTTAAAAGTACCCGGATGTCCTACTTCATCCGGCCAAGATTGTTAGTGTTGAAAACTGCATCCTATTCGGGCGATTCTGACCCATAATCCAGTGCGCACCGGAAGTGACGTCACATCGACAAAGCCTCCATATGAAAACAAACGGGGATGCGACGGATATAAAAGCAAGAGGCAAGATCAAGGCGTAACTAGATAATTTTTATCGTCGGGTGTAGTATGTAGAATAGAAAAAAGAAAGAGTATGAGATTCGGAACGCAGGGATAGCTAGGTTAGAAACAATCTGGAGGGATAGCAGGTACAGTTTTGCCTTTTCCAACTTTCTGTGTATTCTCCCTGAATGCCTCCTCAGTGGGTCATGACGAGTGAGAGAGAGAGTGGTACAGGGAATAATATGAATAGTTCATGGTGATTTCTGCTTTCATATGCAGACAGACATATCGTCATGAATAAGAGATGTTGTGCTGTCTGTGTCTAGTTGTCTGTGTGTCTCTTGTTAAAGGAATACTTCACCCATACGGAACCGGCGTTCTATCATTATAAAATAACTATTATAATATAATGAATGAGGTTTTTCTTCCCTCAGTCTTCCCTCAGTCTTCCCTTGGCCCAGCTGTCCTGTTAATTCTAACCCTTACTGTGATGTTACAGTAAGGAAAAGGTAGGGTTAGACAGTGAGACCATAAAACACTCTTTCTGCCTTTTCTCAGGCTAAGATGATCCGATTTAAAAAAAAATTGCACATTTATACTAAATAGGATCTCCGAGTTCAATACACCTTCATATTCCAACCGGTGAAGTAGGCCTTTAAACATTGTAAAAAAAAACCTAAAAAAATTGCACTGTAGATTTTCACCTTTATTCTATAAAATATGACTGTGGCTGCGTCCCAATCCCCATACTCTCTACTAGTATGGTACAAAAAAAATATTTAGGATGTCTTGATTACAGGATTTGATTCTCGGATTGATTGATTGATTGATTGATTGATTGATTCAATTTTATTTCAGACATATCAAAAAAAGAAAAATTAAAAGCATGAAAATACAATAAAAAAATATGTTCAAATGATTTCACAAATAAAAATAAACAAAAAATAAACAAATAACATATTGAATTGATATGCCTGAAAAGGAGTAGGAAGAAGTATAAACTTATTGGATCCTACCCCTTTATGAAGAGAACAACATTTACCTGCTGCTTTCAGCATTGATTGCCCAAATGGATGCAGGTTCAAAAGAATACTTGTATTTGTTTTCAGTGATTTTAGGAAGAAAAAACTATTGCTACTATCAGTATCTGTTGATGTTATAGATTATGTGCCATAAAGATTAATTTTTAATCTCATTCTTAAACCATAATATAATCTGCTTCTCAATGTTCCATACCATGAGCTGATTGATAGCTGTCTTATGCCCCCTCTTTAAAAGGATAATTCCACACAAGCCTACACCACTTACACACATACACACACACACACACACACACACACGCATACACACACACACACACACACACACACACACACACACACACACACACACACACACACAAACAGCTATCTTATGCCCCCTCTTTAAAGGATAATTCAACACACACACACACACGCGCGTGCACACACACACACACACACACACACACACACACACACACACACACACACACACACACACACACACACACACACACACACACACACACACACACACACACACACACACACACACACACACACACACACACACACACACACACACACACACACACACACACACACACACACACACAACGTTACCTTATGCCCCCTCTTTAAAGGATAATTCTACTGATAAGCTTCTTATTTTTTTTTATTGTTGTCAACAATTCCCAAGACCAAGATTATGTGACGAGAGCTCGGATATGTTATTGCATTTAAAGGTGGAGTCAGTGATTCTGGAGAACGCTTGTTGTCAAAATCAGTGAATCTCCTCATGATATGCTACCTATCCGTACTGAGTGTGCAACAGAAAAAATTTGTTAATAGCACACAACCTAGGCTCTGTAAACTGGCAATCGTGGGACCCCTTTGTTTAAATACCAGTTTACAGAGCCTAGGCTGTGTATGGACACCAGATTATTTTTCAATACACACACAGTACAGACAAGGTAGCGTGGATGATGAGGAGATATTCACTGATTTTGACAAAAAGTGATTTTGACAACAAGCGTTCTCCAGAATCACTGACTACACCTTTAAACCTGCAGTGTGTAGAATTTTGGGTTTTATTTCCTAGCAGGTTTTGTAGAAAGTAATTATAATATCCATAAGTACATTTAATTTAGTGCATAATAGCTGATTTTTTTTTTAATTATTATTTTTTCCCTTAGAAAGGGTCTCATATATGTCCATATTTCTGCATATTTTGGACCAAGGCCTAGTGCCGCCATCTTGAAAGTGTCATAGTTAGAATGTCATCAGGTGCATTGTTTAGAATTGTTCTTGTCCTTGAAGGCCACTGTAGCTTCTGTTATTATTCAAAAGGGTTGGGGTTACCCAGGGAGTGTTGCATTCTAGAACTTTGTAGAACTTTCTTGATGATGTCATATTACACACTGCACCTTTAAGGGTATTGTTTTGTTTTAATTTTTTTGTGTGGAATGTATTATTATTATAAATTAGACATAAACAACAAGTCTTGCGAAAAACAGTTTTTATTGATTGTTCATATGTATAATGTTTATGAACATATATATTCAGAAAAAGTGGTTTATATAATGGCAGGATGTCAAAGGTTTACAGAGCCTAGGCTGTGTAAAAAAAAAAAATGC
>NC_137230.1:35897695-35909280 GCF_949987685.1 Ammodytes marinus
TAGTAGCCTTGTACCAAACAGTCGGCTAGTGTCAGACTGCTAGGGTCGTGAACGCTCACGCAACTGACGCATCAACGTCGTTGCCAAGGTCCCACAGCCAATAAGAACGGAGAATCTGACCTCGCTCTGATTGGTCAAAATTAACATGAGTGGTGGCAATTTTGGGGGGCAGCACACAGAGGCAGGGGGGAGCAAAGTGATAAAAATATATTTTCAGACCACTTCACCTACATGTAGCTGAATGGCTATTATGACAGTTTTGCCAAATATTACAGTAAAAAAACTCTCAACTGCAGCTTTAAGTAAAGGAATTTAAAGGTGTAGTCAGTGATTGTTGACACTTCTTGTCAAAATCAGTGAATATCTCCTCACTATCCGCTACCTGTCTGTAAAAAAAAAATCCAATGTTAATACACAGCCTAGGCTCTGTAAACGGGCATGTTGCTAGCTACGATGAACCCCCTTTGTTTACATGCGAGTTTACAGAGCCTAGGCTGTGTATTAACATCAGATTTGTTTTCTTCAGCGCACACACACACACAGTACAGACAGGTAGCGGATCATGAGGAGATATTCACTGATTTCGACAAAAAAGTGATTTTGACAACAAGCGTTCTCCAGAATCACTGACTACACCTTTAAGTAAAAGGAAACTGCATATATGAGTCCTACAATGTTTTATCCACTCGATTCGAATGACATTTGATCTTATTTTCTGTTTGCATAGCTGTCTAGCCAAACTGCTCTTTGCACTTTGAGCGAGACAAGCCAGTGTATAAAAAGTTCAACACAAATAAAGCTTTTTTATTATTAGGTCTATTACATTTCATGACAGTCCACAGTGCCCCTGACTCCTGGAACAGCCGACAACATCAAATTAAAATAAATACACTCATAACTGTTAACCAATTTTTAAACTTATTATTTTGAATCAGTTCCACTCCACTTGTAACTGTTTTAATCAGGCTATTGTTCTGCTTGTATATACTATCTATGGTTCTGCTTCATTCAATTGATCTGAATGTTTTAATTGTTCTTGTCTCTTTGTCAGCTTGTTGTATATTTTTATTGTGTATTTGTAATACTCGACGTCATTGCAAAAGAGGGTCATCACCCCTCAATTGATCTTTCAAGGTTAAGTTAAGTTACTTTATTAGTCAATGGTTGGTCACATTGAAATTCATCTTTTCTCATATCCCCTCTCAAGTTACCACACTCCAGAGGGGGTCAGAGCGCAGGGCCAGCCATAGTACAGCGCCCCTGGAGCAGTTTTGGAGTTAAGTGTCTTGCTCAAGGACACAATGGTAGAGATGGTGGGCACCGTAGACGTAATACCAGTCTCTGCTAGTTTTACAACTAACACTCTCCTTTCCGGTGCTGGGGATCGAACCAGAGACCTCATGGTTACTGGGAGGAGGAACCAGAGACCTCATGGTTACTGGGAGGAGGAACCAGAGACCTCATGGTTACTGGGAGGAACCAGAGACCTCATGGTTACTGGGAGGAGGAACCAAAGACCTCATGGTTACTGGGAGGAGGAACCAGAGACCTCATGGTTACTGGGAGGAGGAACCAGAGACCCCATGGTTACTGGGAGGAGGAACCAGAGACCTCATGGTTACTGGGAGGAGGAACCAGAGACCTCATGGTTACTGGGAGGAGGAACCAGAGACCTCATGGTTACTGGGCCACCTTTCCTCTAAGACATCCGAGGCCATAAATAAAGGAAAATGAAACATGAGTTACAGCAGCAGTATTTATACCTCCTGTCTATAAGCTCTGCAAAGAATTCCCTTTAGTTAAAACAGGAGTTGGCGGGGATTCAATTTCAGACCAGAGCAAAGGCATTAATAATAACTATATGAAAATAGCATTCTATTCACTGATGGTCTGGTTTGCTGTTACAGGTCATCATGGCTATGAGGTAATGTATTTATAGGCAAGGCAAGTTTATTTATAAAGCACAATTCAGACACAAGACATTGAAATAGAAATTGCATTTAAGAGAGAGAGTAAAAACTAAGAGAATACATCAAGATTCAAGATTAGACGTTACACATTCAGACAGCGATATGGAATTTTGGGGCGACTGTGGCTCAGGTGGTAGAGCGGGTCGGCCAATGATCAAAGGGTTGGAGGTTCGATCCCCGCCCTGCCACCTGGGTCATGGTTGTTGTGTCCTTGGGCAAGACACTTCACCCACCTTGCCTCGTGTGAATGTCGATATTTAGCCTGCTATGTGTGTGTGAATGGTAACGTGGGAAAAGGAAAACAAGTCTCCCTTGTAAAAGAGTCTTCGGTCTCAATGGGATTTACCTGTAGAAATAAAAGGTAAGAAGGAATGGCTGAAAAGAAAATCACGTGACTGACATATATTTATTTTCTACATAGCCTATTTAACTGAATTACTCTTTCACAGTTTCAAACTACTTTAGAAGTAATTACATGTGACTGTCAGATTAATAGTTGTAGAGGCCAAGCCCAAGTTTTAAGCCCCGAGATGCTGTACCACGGAATACCTTCTTGACGCATATTTCCTTGGTTGTTATGAATGAGAGTCAGAGTCGTGTTTGCATTTAAAACCATCCGTTCGGTTTATTCTTCTTAGCAGTGATTACAAACATATTCCTTTGCTGCAGCCAAGTTGTATGGCGTTGCTACGTGACTGTGTGTATGGTCAAAAACCGTTTGTCTTCGGTTCCGGGTAGCAAACTGCGGAACCACAGATCGGTTCCTACTTATATAGACCCCTGATTGGCTCTTACAATAGTAATACATCTTACACTGTGAAGTCACTGGTAAGTATTCGAACCAACACTTTCAAAGTAGTTTTCTCCAACAGTGCATTTCTGCAGGTGCACAGGTGAGTGGTTTGACGACAGGCGGCTGAACAGAGGCCACTGTGTTAGTAGATCTAGATACAACTGGAATTTAATCCTTCTGTTCAAACAAATGATGCACTGTGTGTGTGTGTGTGTGGGCTTGTGTGTGTGTAGGTGACGGAGTGTGTGTGTGTGTGTGTGTGTGTGCGTCTCCGTCAGCAGGCAAACATTCCGAGAATCTACCGGCCTTTTAATATGCACGACCCGACTTTGCTATATACAGTATGAGCTGCTGTTAAAAAACAAGAATAACTAAAGCTATAGTGTGTAACTTTTTCGTATAAATTAATGTCTGTTACATTCAAGCCATCACCAAACAAGTTGTTAAAAAAGTTGAATAAGCCTATCAGCGCCACAAAACTCTCTCTGTATTTCTCAGAATAGCAGTATAGGCCTACTGTTAACAAATACCAGGAGGCGTGATATATGAATATGACAGACAGACAGACAGACGGACAGACAGATGGATGGATGGAGAGGGGGAGGCAGACAGAAAGATAGATTAAAGACTTGTTAACTACATTGTTCTCATTTCCCTGAGACTCCTGTGATGGTGTGTGTGTGTGTACGTGTGTGTGTGCGTGTAGGTGTTTATGGGTCTGTGTGTGTGTGTGTATGGGCTTGTTTGTAGGTGTTTGTGTGTGAGACAGTGTGTGTGTTCTTCTGTGTGTGTGTTAAGGTGTTTGTGTCTTGGTCTGCGTGTATGTGTGAGCGTTTGTGTGAGACAGTGTGTGTGTGTGTGTGTGAGTGACGATGTTTATGTCCGTGTATGGCTGTGTGTATGTGTGTGAGTGACGGTGTGTGTATGAGTGTGTGTGTATGGGTGTGTGTGTGTGTTTGTGTGACGGTGTTTGTGTGTATGTGTGTCTGTGCGTGTGTGTACTGCACCTTTAACAGGAATCTGAAGAATTTCTAGCCAACGTCACATTTCATATTCCAGGTAAATGTTACACTGATAAACAACAGTCTGTAGTGAACTAATGTTGAAACTTATTTTGTGTGTGTGTGTGTGTGTGTGTGTGTGTAAATGGAATAGGCAACTTTACAAAACATATTCACAATATTTTAACTTTAAAAGGTGCTATGAGGAACTTTTAAATATGTCTGAAACGGTCTAATTGTTTTCCTCTGATGATCATAAATTTCATGTAACAGCAAACGAGACCATCAGTGCAAAGAATGCTATTTTTATATAGTTTTTCTTAATGCCTATGTCATGGGTATACTATACGCTCACCAAGCAACAACAGCTGGCGTAGTAAAAACACTACCGCTTTTGTCCAAAGGGGGGGCGCTAGAATTAACACAAACTAAAAGTTCCTCAGAGCACCTTTTAAAGAATTGTGAAAATATATGTATAAGACAACTTATACAAGATATTGCAGTAGTGTTTTTACTACACCAGCTGTTGTTCCTGGGTGAGCATATACCCATGACAAAGGCATTAAGAAAAACTATATAAAAATAGCATTCTTTGCACTGATGATCTCGTTCGCTGTTACATGTCATTTATGATCATCAGAGGAAAAAATTAGACTGTTTCAGAAATATTTAAAAGTTCCTCGTAACTCGCTCCTTTAAAAGCTGCATCAATGTCGATAGTTAGCCTGCTGCTATCAGTGTATGAATGTGTGTGTGAATGGTAACGTGGGAAAGGAAAACAGGTCTCCCTTGTAAAAGAGTCTTCGGTCTCAATGGGATTTACCTGTATAAATAAAGGTTAAAAAAAAAAAAAAATCAAATAAAAAACACATTTTTCCACATGCATTGAAACAAAATAATTCTTTCCACAACATCTTGCTAAAGCTTTTTGACATTTTTATTAGTTTAAAATGATATCCAGTACAAAATGTATACAGTAAATACCCTTACGCTTGTCAGTTCCCCTGAATAAAATACCTCCATCTGTCTATCCTCACGCCAGTATCTATAAGATACACTCCATTGTAATTTTGCTCAAACAACAAGTTGATTGACGACAAAGATATTAGCAATAAGTACCTTTGTAACAATAAAAACGTTCAGCAATATATTCTGGTGGACACACACACACACACACACACACACACACACACACACACACACACACACACACACACACACACACACACACACACACACACACACACACACACACACACACACACACACACACACACACACACACACACACACACACACACACACACACACACACACACACACACACACACACTTTTCCCCCATATATACACAATAAAACAATTTTTTTTATACATTGCATCTGTAAAAGTTGCATTGCAATCTGCCCATATTTTACAAGATTTTCAAATTCATGTATGTATATCTTTTTCATTTTAAAAAGGTGCACTATGCAACTTTTGGGTGTGTCGGAGAAGTGAAACATTTTCTAAGGTATATTCTCATAACTGAATAAACAAACTTTCCTCACAGGGAAAATGTAGATCCCTGGAACACTGTTTGAAGTTAGAAAGCTTCCTGAAAAGTTACTGTTTCACTGTTGTTGTTGTTGTTTACAGCAGCAGGGCCCACAGTTTGGTTTACAAACATATTCTAGTCTCACATTTGGTTCCAGGCTACTCAAAATAATTTGATTTATGATGATAGAATTATTCAAAACTCAATTTTACATGCGGAGAAAATATGTTTAGTAATCTAACTGCAGGCTCTGTGAAAGTAAACAAATACCCTCCTCTGAAACTGCACAGTGCACCTTTAACTAAGGAAACTAAATAAGTTTGTGACACAAAGTTATTTATACATTTATAAGTTATATTGGTAACACTTTACAATAAGGGAACATTAATAAACTGTTGGTAAATGCTTAGTTAATGCTTAAAGCTGGGGTGGAGGATTTGGGGAGAAAATGGCAGTTGGGATAGAGATTTGAATCCAAATACCTCAACCGCTCCACTTGTTCTCTTTGGTCCCTCCCCTATGGTCCCTCCCTGACACGCTCTACACCAACAAAGTCGTGCCAAAGTGAATGGACAGTCCCAACAGCCAATAAGAACAGAGAATCGGAGCCTCGCTCTGATTGGTCAAAGTGTACACAGCTCAAGTTAACTTTGACCAATCAGAAATCACATACCCCAGCTTTAATACACATTAAGTAACTGTTAATAAATGCTTTGTAAGTCCTTAATAAGCATTCACTAAGCATGAACTAACCATTATGCTTAGTTAATGCTGAACTAGGATTAAGTTAACGAAGCGTAGCTAATTCCTAACCAAACATTAGCTAACCATTAACACCTAAGCATAAACAGTTAGGTAATCGTTTATACATACAGCTCAGGAAGAAAATTAAGAGACCAGTCTGGATTTTTTTCTTCAATCTTCATCTCTACATTACTTATTGAAAATGCTCTAAATGACAATATTATTTATCGTGAATTTGGTAGAAATGTTGTCAGTAGTTTATATTATAAAACCAAAATGTTCATTCTACTTAAACATATGCCTATAAATAGTAAAACGAGAGACACTGAACATTTGGAGTGGTCTCTTAATTTTTTTTCCGGAGCTGTATATTAACTAAACATTAAATAACAAGTTAATTAATACGTTCCCTTATTGTTAAATGTTTACCGTTATATTCTGGTGGCAGCGATTTTCGTGAAGTTGCCGCGGTAACATACTTTTCAATGCACTTAAAGATGTTTGTTCTTTTTTCTTATTGGTTTAAAAACAAGGCAACTTCTCAAGACGGCGTAATAAATAATAATAATAATAATAATAACCCCCATTGCAACGATATGGTACCGGTCGACATTTTATCCAGTTCATTCATTCATTCCTATAATATATATATATATATTTTCATTGTTTCATAAACTTGTAAAAAATATGTTTTAAAAAGCATTGTTCTCCCCTCCCCTCCTTTATGAGTTAAAAAATCAAATATTGTTAAAGGTGTAGTCAGTGGATTCTGGATGTCAGAATTATAATTTTTTTGTCAAAATCAGTGAATATCTCCTCATGATCCGCTACCTGTCCGTACTGTGTGTGCGCTGAAATTTCTAGGCTCTGTAAACGGGTATGTAAACAAAGTGGGCCCGCCGTAGCTAGCAACATGCCCATTTACAGAGCCTAGGCTGTGTATTAACACTGGATTATTTTAGGTTTTAGCAGACAGGTAGCGGATCATGAGGAGATATTCACTGATTTTGACAAAAAATTAATTTTGACAACAAGCGTTCTCCAGAATCACTGACTGCACCTTTAAAGATGGTTGGACTGTGACGGACACAGCAAAATAAACATGACACGACAGTCTTGCATGCACTGCTGGTTCCCCATAGAAACACAGGTGTTGTTGATTCTTCCAGTTGATTGGATTGGTTGCGCCTTGTTCTCTGCTACTTGGCTTTTGACTTATAACAGTGTCTCATTCACTCACTGTCTATTTCGCTCTTAAAGGAAAAGTTCAACATTTTTCAAACTTTTTTTTTTTTTTTAGCTTTTTGCCGCGACCTCCGGCTCAAAAAAGGCGACAGAAGTGTGAGTGTAACTGTGTGTGTGTGTGTGTGTGTGTGTGGGATTGTGTCTGTCTGTCTGTCTGTATCTGTGTCTGTCTGTCTGAGAGTGAGAGTGTGTGTGAGAGTGTGTGAGAGTGAGTGTGTGTGTGTGTGTGTGAGAGTGTGTGTGTGTGTGTATTTTGATATAGAAATGGGAAAATATCTCTCATAATTTACAAGCCCCCCAACAAGCACACAGGAGCGTTTAGTTTAGTTGATGTTGTAAAGTTTATCTTTTGACTGTAAGCATTGGCAGGCTAACGCTCCCATTGACTACCAGTGTTTGAGCTAAGCTAACCTGGATGCGAGACCTTGGCCCAATTTCTATATACAAAATGCATGCAAAGAAATAGCAAGCCATGATTTGTAGTGTTGGTCGCCTGTTTGCGTGAATAAAACTTGTAGCTACATTTGAACTTTTTCTATATGACAAAAAACAACACTGCCATCGGTGTGTGTGTGTGTGTGTGTGTGTGTGTGTGTGTGTGTGTGTGTGTGTGTATGAATGGGTGAATGTGGTAAGAAATGTAAAGCGCTTTGGGGCTGAGAAAATCGGCTAAAAAGCGCTATATAAGTCAAGTCCATTTAACTTTGCAAATAAAATTTTAAATGTAATGCACGCACAGCTACAGGTACCATTTCTGTCGCATTTTTTTGAGCCGGAGAATGAGGGACAAAAAGCTTAGAAAAAAAAATGTAAGATTAAAAATGTTGAAGTATTCCTTTAAAAGCAGCTCATAGCATTTGCCTCATTGATTGGCGGGTTTCCTTGGCCCCGCTCCCCGGGTTGGGAGGGTCGTCCTGGGGGAATGTCACTTTGTCTGGGGTGTAGTCGTTACGCTTGAGGTCTGGAAGGAAAGAAACAAGGAAAAATAAGTATAAGGATGACTTTAAATTGGGCTGAATTTGGAGAGGTTTTAAATGGCTATATTTATTCTCAAATTTGATCATTTTGGCGCTGGTGATTTTCCTTTGGCGCTGGATAAATCCTCTTTGGGGGGCGCCGAAAATTTCTCTATGCAGGAAAAACCCTGGCCTGTTGATCTTCATATCAAGTGCGGTTACAATTAGGGATTAGACCTAAACAATCTCAGCAGGTGTTGCTTAAAGACCTACTTCACCGGTTGGAATATGAAGGTGTATTGAACTCAGAGATCCTATGTAGTATAAATGTGCAAAAAAATAATTGAAATCGGATCATCCTAGCCTGAGAAAAGGCAGAAAGAGTGTTTTATGGTCTCACTGTCTAACCCTACAGTTTCCTTCTTGTGACATCACAGTAAGGTTTAGGATTAACAGGACAGCTGGGCCAAGGGAAGACTGAGGGAAGAAAAACCTCATTCATTATATTATAATAGTGATTTTTATAAAGATAGAACACTGGTTCCGTATGGGTGAAGTATTCCTTTAATGTCATATCCAAACAAGGAGAAAAGAGTAAATGTGATTTGATAGATTTCAATACACTGTTATTGACTTACAATAAAGATTGATACAGTACAAACAATCAATAAAAACAGATCAATAAATAAAAGTGAAATATTGTTGTTAATTAACGTGAATAACGTGTCAACATAAATCAAAGTGACGTGACAGATTGGAATTTTAAAGTCAGATTTGTGTTTCATCTTAACGACGTAAGATGGCTGCCTCCTCTATCTCATTCTACAGTTGGAATTGAGGTAAGAATTCATGCAAAACGGGCCCGAACCAAGTACTGAGGACATGATGAAAAGAGTAAATATGATTTCTTAGTTGTAAGTAAGTAAGTAAGTAACATTTATTGAAGAAACAGATGTAACAGATTGGAATTTTAAAGTGAGATTTGTGTTTGCGATATCTTAACAATGTAAGATGGCTGCTGCCTCTATCTCATTCTAAAGTCTACGATCTCACAGGTTGCGTTCCGAATCTCATACTTTCTACTATTTAGTATGGTAGAAAAAAGATTTAGGATGTCCCGATTCTTGTGGCCAGATTTAGGATGGTTAGAAGTACCCGGATGTCCTACTTCATGCGGCCAAGATTGTTAGTGTTGAAAAGTGCATCCTATTTGGGCGATTCTGACCCACAATCCAGTGCGCACGTGAAGTGACGTCACATCGACGAAGCCTCCATATGAAAACAAACGGGGATGCGACGGATATAAAAGCAAGAGGCAAGATCAAGGCGCAATGTTATGATGAAATAAGAGAGTAAAGTATGTCCCAATAGTATGCCTATTGCATCCTAACTAGATTTTTTTTATCGTCGGATGTAGTATGTAGAATAGAAAAAAGAAAGGGTATGAGATTCGGAACGCAACCATAGTGCAGATTTTTTGTTGTTTTGATTGTTGGTATATTTAGGATTTTTATTTTTTTTAGCGTTTTTGATTCAATTCAAAAGATTCAAAAGACAGTTTTTTTTAACGTTACTTTGTCTGGGGTGTAGTCGTTACGCTTTAGGTCTGAATGGGACAAGGAGAAAAATAGTACATTACATACATACATACAGATTAGAGTTTTGTAGGTATTTAAAGGTGCTACGAGGAACTTTTAAATATTTCTGAAACAGTCTCATTTCTCCTCTGATGATCATAAATGACATGTAACAGCAAACGAGACCATCAGTGCAAAGAATGCTATTTTTATATAGTTTTCTCTCAATGCCTTTGTCATGGGTATATACGCTCACCCAGGAACAACAGCTGGCGTAGTAAAAACACTACCGCTTCTGTCCAAAGGGGGCGCTAGAATAAACACAAACTGAAAGTTCCTCGGTGCACCTTTAAACCTTTTTGGCATAATTATTATGCAAAGCAGAGTTTTGATAACATTTTCTTAAAGCTCACATATTATGCACTTTGCTGTCAATTTTATATGGTCTAAGTAGTCCCTAATACTTATTTTTTTAGATGTTTGCTGAAAAACCCTTTCAGATCATTTATTGTAGCAAGCCTCTATACCCTGATTGTCCTCTGGTCTCAGGATGACCTATATTTGTGCGATCTGGCTGGCCCCTCCCACCTCTTATTTTTTTGGATATTTTGGCAGTCTCTAGGCACACCGTGGACCCATGGATATGTTGGAACACATTTAAAAAGTGCATTTAGAGCATAATATGTGACCTTTAAATGAATATCTGTCTAAAAACACACGTCCACAAATGAGCTTTAAAAGGCCCTTGAACCATTCGGTTGTTAATTTTTTTTGTCTTTTGTTTGTGTGTTTGCCTTTCAAGTTGTGTTGATGTTGTTAATTTTATGTAGCAAAGTAAAAAATCCATAAATAAAGTATATATAAAAAATTAAAAAAAGGTCATTAAAGGTGCAGTGTGTAATATGACATCATCAAGTAAGTTCTAGAAAGTTCTAGAATGCAGCGCTCCCTGGGTAACCCCAACCCTTTAGAATAATAACAGAAGCTAGAGTGGCCTTCAAAGACGAGAACAATTCTAAATGTTAAACAATGCACCTGATGACATTCCAACTATGACACTTTCAAGATGGCGGCACTAGGCCTTGGTCCAAAATATGCAGAAATATGGACATATATGAGACCCTTTCTAAGGGAAAAAATAATAATTAAAAAAAAAAATTCAGCTATTATGCACTAAATTAAATGTACTTATGGATATTATAATTACTTTCTACAAAATCTGCTAGGAAATAAAACCCACAATTCTACACACTGCAGGTTTAAACCATTGAGCACATGTTTGATGTTGTTTTCATTTGGGACCACAGGTGGAAAATAGCAGTCTGCTAAAACCTGGTCCAATGCATCTCTCCTGGCTCTAAACAAGGTTCATGTTTCCTTTGTACACTGTCCCTGTTCAGATAAAGTTACATTACATTCATCTGAAGAATAGGGGAATGGGGGCGACTGTGGCTCAGGTGGTAGAGCGGGTCGGCCGATGATCAAAGGGTTGGAGGTTCGATCCCCGCCCTGCCACCTGTGTCATAGTTGTTGTGTCCTTGGGCAAGACACTTCACCCACCTTGCCTCGTGTGAATGTCGATAGTTAGCCTGCTATCGGTGTGTGAATGGTAACGTGGGAATGGTAACGTGGGAAAGGAAAACAGGTCTCCCTTGCAAAAGAGTCTTCGGTCTCAATGGGATTTACCTGTAGACATAAAGGTTAAAATAGATTTCCTCACCCGGTAGCTTGAGTTTCCTGCAGCAGGAGTTACAGTGGTGTTT
>NC_137230.1:35909480-35919480 GCF_949987685.1 Ammodytes marinus
AGAGTTTCACGATGATATATATAAGTTTAAAATGTTACTTTATTCACCTGCAGTTTGACACTTTCAATAAGTCTAGTGTGTGTTGTTTATGTTTACTGGCTGAATGAGCCTGGGATGGCCGGCCGTAACAGTGGCGACCTGTTTTTTCTTGCTAAGAGTCATATTTCTGTATCAGTTAGCTCAGCACAAAGGAGGAAACAGTGAACAGTGCAGGTAGGGTTGGTGTCAAGTTTTTAATCACCTGTTGTATGGCTTACGTGTCGTTACTATGCAAATAACCCACCAGTCTTTGCCAAACCACTATGAGCTCAGCATATTACTGTCAAGCCCGAAATGATTCATACCCCTTGCAAATTTTGACTTTTCTGTTGATATATTGAGAAGGGTCTGAATAATTTTGGACACGCCACTTTTTGTTCAAATGTTAATAAAAAAAATAAATAAAAATAAAAAAAAATACACATTGATTCCTCTTGTGCATGGTCTTATTATCTTCTGGGAGAAGCCTGGGTCCATTTCCAATCAAGAAAAAGCTTGCTGGTTTCATAAAAGTAACTTTAAGTCAACATTTGCCAGGGGGATGAATAATTGCGGGCTTGACTGTATTACTGTGAAACATACAGCCGCGGTAAAAATTAAGAGAGCAGTCTGGATTTTTCCTAAATCTTCATCTCTACATTACTTATTGAAAATGCTCTAAATGACAATATTTTTATTGTGAATTAGGTAGAAATGTTGTCAGTAGTTTATATTATAAAACCAAAATGTTCATTCTACTCAAACATATGCCTCTAAGAGTAAAACGAGAGACACTGAACTCTCTGATTTGAAGTGGTCTCTTTTTTTCCAGAGCTGTATTATATGAACAGAAGGATGACATCATGATATGCAAATGAGGGCGTTACCGTGGCGAGTACGGAATGGTCTTGGGCCGGATTTGGTTGAAGGCAAATGTCAGTTTCTGAGCCGCTCGCTGCTGCTGGATTTCCTGCAATGACACAATGAAACATTTACATTTAAATAGATTATAATTTTTTATCTCATATCTACTGACAGGCTCCATATTCAGAGTCTGTACTTCTGCGATTATGAAGAGGAATATTATTTGGTGTAGGCTACCGGCCAAATGTTTTATAACAACTACATTTTTCCAGTTTTTATTGCAATTTGCAAAATGCGTTTCAAAATCTAAATAATGTATTTCACGTAACTGATTCCATTTATATAACACTGGAAGAATGGGACTGTATTTATTTTTTATTTATTTAAAGCTATAGTGTGTAACTTTTCCATATAAAAATTAATGTCGGTTACATTTAAGACATCGCCAAACAAGTTAACACAAAGTTGATTAAGCCCTATTATCAGCTCCCTACAAAACTCTCTCTGTATTTCTCAGTATGGCAGCGTTTACAAACTGGTGTGTATTAAAAAAAAATAAAAAGTGGTCGCAGGTTCAAATCCGACCTGTGGACCTTTACTGCAGGTCATCCCCTCTCTCTCTCTCTGTCTAAAAAAAAATTAAGATAAAAAATTATCTTTAAAACAAAAAAATAATCCAACCTTACCCTGATACAGAAGTTACGCACTAATAGCTTTACACCTTTATATAACCAGTAGTGTAATATGTAAGGGTTAAAATATGGTTACAGATATGGTTATACAAGGGTTATATATATGTTAAAATCCTCTCCATTCTCACCCTGAGACAGAGGTGTAGCACAGTCTTCACTTAGAATTCCTCATGGGGGCCACAGAAGTTACGCACTATAGTATTAAACCTGCAGTGTGTAGAATTTTGTGTTTTATTTCCTAGCAGATTTTGTAGAAAGTAATTATAATATCCATAAGTACATTTAATTTAGTGCATAATAGCTGAAAAAAATGTTTTGAATTATTATTTTTTCCCTTAGAAAGAGTCTCATATATGTCCATATTTCTCCATACTTTGGACCAAGGCCTAGTGCCGCCATCTTGAAAGTGTCATAGTTGGAATGTCATCAGATGCATTGTTTAAAATTTAGAATTGTTCTTGTCCTTGAAGGCCACTATAGCTTCTGTTATTATTCGAAAGGGGGGGGGGAAGGGTTACCCAGGGAGCGTTGCATTCTAGAACTTTGTAGAACTTTCTTGATGATGTCATTTTACACACTGCACCTTTAAGCCTTTATATAACCAGTAGTGTTTGTGTAAGTGTATAAAATCCTCTCCACTCTCACCCTGAGACAGAGGTGTAGCACAGTCTCCTCCTTGTAGATGCTCTGCCAGGTCTTAACCACCTCGGGCAGGAAAGATTTCACGATGTAGAGATGACCCGGCTTCAGTATGTCATACTCTGACCACGTACACAGCACCTTGAGGGCCCGCCGCAGACCTACAGACACACAGACAGAGAGACAGACAGACAGACACACAGACGAGAGAGAGACAGGCAGGCAGGCAGACGGAGAGAGACAGACAGAGAGGGAGACAGACAGACAGACAGACAGACAGACAGACAGACACGGAGAGAGACAGACAGACAGACAGGGAGAGAGACACAGAGACAGAGAGACAGACAGACAGACAGACAGACAGACAGACAGACAGATAGACAGACAGACAGACAGACAGACAGACAGACAGGGAGAGAGACACAGAGACAGAGAGAGAGACAGACAGACATGCAGAGAGAGAGAGAGCGAGACAGACAGACAGACACACACACACACACACACAGACAGACACACGAGACACACATATTAATAAACGTTAATTGCCGCAGATGTAAACCAAATCAAATCAAAACTGTTTTTTTTCTATAGCCAAATATCACAGATAGACATTAGCCTCAGTGGTCTTTACATTCCGTGCACACACACACACACACACACACACACACACACACACACACACACACACACACACACACACACACACACACACACACACACACACACACACACACACACACACACACACACACACACACACACACACACACACACACACACACACACACACACACACGCATTTATCCTCTGCCCTTTGAACCCTTAGCTCGACTGAGAAAAAACTCCCAGTAAAAAACCCTTTAACAGGATTTTAATTTTTTTTTTTTAAATTAAATAATCCTACCTCCCCCCATCTCCTCCTTGCTGAGGAATTCTATCTTGGCACAGAGGCCCCTCTGAGCCCAGGACGACATGCTGTTGTTGATGGTGTTAGGGGAACTTTCCTCCAATCGGTACACAGTCACTGGCTCACCTAGGAGGGACAGAATGCAACGTTACACACACACACACAGGTTGCGTTCCGAATCGCATACTTTCTACTATATAGTATGTAGAAAAAAGATTTAGGATGTCCCGATTCTTGTGGCCAGATTTAGGATGGTTAGAAGTACCCGGATGTCCTACTTCATGCGGCCAAGATTGTTAGTGTTGAAAAGTGCATCCTATTTGGGCGATTCTGACCCACAATCCAGTGCGCACGTGAAGTGACGTAACATCGACGAAGCCTCCATATGAAAACAAACGGGGATGCGACGGATATAAAAACAAGAGGCAAGATCAAGGCGCAATGTTATGATGAAATAAGAGAGAAAAGTATGTCCCAATAGTATGCCTACTGCATCCTAACTAGATTCTTTTTATCGTCGGATGTAGTATGTAGAATAGAAAAAAGAAAGAGTATGCGATTCGGAACGCAACCACAGACACAGACACAGACACAGACACAGACACACACACACACACTTACTTAAAATTGTACAACTTTACAGACAGATTAAATTACTTTAAAATTAACTTAAACTCATAAAAAAACAGCTTAATGAACATAGATCTCGCTTATATTATTATTTATCATCTTTTTATCGGTAGACTGTCACTGGCTCACCTAGAGAGGGACAGAATACAAGGTTACACACAGACAAAGAACTAATAACTGGTGCCATATTGCTGCTGAGACTTACAGAAAATGAAGAGACCACTCCAAATATTCAGTGTCTCTCGTTTTTACTATTTATAGGCATATGTTTGAGTAGAATGAACATTTTGGTTTTATTCTACAAACTACTTACAACATTTTCTACCAAATTCCCCCAAAAATATTGCCTGTATAACCTGCTAATCTCCTAAAGGCTGTTACATACTCCGCGAGAAGAAAGAAGAAAGTTCTCGGTGACAGAGCTGCGAGAAGTTCTTTCTGGTCTGACATTACATACTTCACGAGAACTCAACTGCCGAACTCCTCACCGCGGCGCATTGTTACCATGGTAATTTACTCAGTAGCGCCAGCTGATTTCACTTCGCTTTCCTCATTGACTTCAGACTGACCAATCACACAATAGTTCTCGGACAAGCTGCGAGAAGAAAGTTCGGCCCGGGTGATGTGTCGAGAACAAGCTGCGAGAACAGCTGAACAAGAGCTGAGAGAAGAAAATGACGTCATTTTCTTCTCGCAGCTCTGTCACCGAGAACTTTGTTCTTTCTTCTCGCGGAGTATGTAACAGCCTTAACTCTACCATATATAAATACATCACATGACTAACGAACATTTTCACAGTAACAACAAAACTAGAACTAAAACTAACATTAGGATCCTTTAAACCAGACACTGCTGATCATTAAACAGGTGTGGCCCCATTATGAATACACAGTCATTATAAAAACACTTTTGTTAATTCATTCAGGGCAGGGAATTCCTCTAACACTAGGGCTGCGTTCCGAATTGCATACTCTTTCTTTTTTCTATTCTACATACTACATCCGACGATAAAAATAATCTAGTTAGGATGCAGTAGTAGGCATACTATTGGGACATACTTTACTCTCTTATTTCATCATAACATTGCGCCTTGATCTTGCCTCTTGCTTTTATATCCGTCGCATCCCCGTTTGTTTTCATATGGAGGCTTCGTCGATGTGACGTCACTTCACGTGCGCACTGGATTGTGGGTCAGAATCGCCCAAATAGGATGCACTTTTCAACACTAACAATCTTGGCCGCATGAAGTAGGACATCCGGGTACTTCTAACCATCCTAAATCTGGCCACAAGAATCGGGACATCCTAAATCTTTTTTCTACCAAACTATATAGTAGATAGTATGTGATTCGGAACGCAACCTAGGTTTTTTTACCAAATATATGCACAAAGCCAGAATAGAAAGATGTTTATATTCCAATCACCTGCCAGATAATCACAACATTTCTGTGTCTTTTAACTCTGCTCACTGCTGATTTTAAAGAACCTATGTGTTGTTTTTTTAAGAGTCCTATGCTCTTTAAACTTAGGTGGCAGTCGCTTTTTACTCTTTTAAATTATAAAAACAAAAGTCTTTATAAACACACACCCTGCGTTCCAATCCCCATACTTCCCTACTATTCAGTATGCCAAAAAAAAAAAGATTTAGGATGTCCCAATACATGCACGTCAATTGTAGTATGCTGAAAATACATAAATGCCCCCACTAACTCCGATTGCATTTTGGAGTATTCTTCTTTATTCTTGACATTTCTCGACATAATGAAAAAAAAAATCTTCCTTATCTGATTTTTTTTCCTCTCCTGTCTGTGGCCCTAAAACTCTTCTGTACTTTAGTATGTAGTGTAGTGAAAAGGAAGAGCATGTGATTTGGAACGCAGGGACAGTCATCATTATTATTATTACAAATGGCCGCACCCAACCTTTGCTTAACAATCAGTATCACGCCCGAGTTACTCATGAGCAAACAGCTTCAAAACAAAGAGGAACAAAGTGTCTTATCAAACCCAACACTTCCTCATTCTCAAACAGACTAGAAACCTGTTTGAAACCAGCCACTATGGTGTGAATGTTGCTGACAAAATGTTTCTCAGTGTATGGTTTCATTTTGCTTTTAAAAATCCAAAGGTTAATACCCAGCCCTGGCTCTGTAAACTGGTGTCAAAGAGGGCCCACTGTAGATAGCAACACATCAGTTTACAGAGCCTATAGACTGTTTTGACAAAAAGTGATTTTGACAACAAGCATTCTCCAGAATCACTGACTCCACCTTTATAATTAGAACATGCAGGTAGGGGGGCGCCCTTAGCTCAGTTGGTAGGGCGTCCCCCCCTCCCCCGGGCCGGGCCCAGCAGCAGACCCGGGTTCGATTCCAGCCCGCGGTCGTTCTCTGCATGTCACTCCCCTCTCTGCCCCATTTCAACTCTGTCTCTACACTATCAATAAAGCATAACAATGCCAAAAAATATCTTTAAAAAATAAAATAATAATAAATAATCCAAAGTTAATACCCAGCCCTGGCTCTGTAAACTGGTGTGTTATCAAAGAGGGCCTACCATAGATAGCAACACATCAGTTTACAGAGCCTATAGCCTGTTTTGACAAAAAGTGATTTTGACAACACAAGCATTCTCCAGAATCACTGACTCCACCTTTAAACTAAAGACATGCAGGTATTCTTTGGCACGCTGCATGTTCCACCACGTATTGGGACATTCCTAAATCCTTAGTATGGGGGTTGGAAGGTTGGAACGCACCCAAAGTGTTGGTTTCTCTTTGCAGGAAAAACCCCTGCTAATGTGATTTTTGGTTTCGACATGTGGAGGTTTGATGTGGTAATTAACCGCTAGATTGAGCTTCCCCTTAAAACAATGGTGTAATATACACTGCACTTAAACCTGCAGTGTGTAGAATTTTGGGTTTTATTTCCTAGCAGATTTTGTAGAATGTAATTATAATATCCATAAGTACATTTAATTTAGTGCATAATTTTTTTTGAATAATTTTTTTTCCCCCTTAGAAAGGGTCTCATATATGTCCATATTTCTGCATATTTTGGACCAAGGCCTAGTGCCGCCATCTTGAAAGTGTCATAGTTGGAATGTCATCATGTGCATTGTTTAAAATTTAGAATTGTTCTTGTCCTTGAAGGCCACTGTAGCTTCTGTTATTATTCTAAAGGGTTGGGGTTACCCAGGGAGCGTTGCATTCTAGAACTTTGTAGAACTTTCTAGAACTTTCTTGATGATGTCATATTACACACTGCACCTTTAACAACAAAAAATCTTGATCCACAGTTTTAATAAAGTGTGGACAGCATTTTTGAACATTGTAGGAAGATACCAGCAGGTGTTTGTCTTTCATGTATCTAGTTATGCTTTCTATTTTGTGTAACATCATTACATTATTTTCTGTATGACAATTTTGTTTTTCAAAATAAAAATTTCGATCAATCAATTCTACTTCTCTATTTATATTTTATGTTATTCTGTAAGGTATATATTTTTATGGCAATCCACCTTCAAGCTAGGGTTTTCTTTTTGTCTTCTGTGTTTGTTGTTGTTATTGCATTGTATGTATGTGTCTTCATTTCAATTCGTCTTTATTTCGAACAGAAAATGAAAAATAAAAAAGCAAGTAAGACACATCATACAAATACACATAACAGGAAACAACAATAATTATAACGTGTCATTAACAATATTTCTAAAATAAATGTAGTGTCTGTGTCCGAAAAGGATTGATAGGAAGCCGACGCTCTTTGTTTTATTTTGAAAAATAAATAAAAAAAGGTTAAAAAATATTAAAATTAAAAGTCATGGTGATGCAGACAGACTGACCTCTGGGTGGGACGGGGGTGAAGGGAATGCTCTGTGACAGTCTCATCAAGTTGTTACGCTCCACAGCTACAGGGGGGAAACAAACACACACACACACACACACACACACACACACACACACACACACACACACACACACACACACACACACACACACACACACACACACCTCATTAGCCTCTCAATCCTTCCCACTTATTGTCAGTTTTAGTTCATTTTGTGGGAAAAAAAATATATAGAAAAATTAAAATGATTGGACGAAAAATAATACAAATTTCATGAAAATCTTGAAATCTTAAAATGTGCTCTGAGGAACTTTCAGTTTGTGTTAATTCTAGCGCCCCCCTTTGGACAAAAGCGGTAGTGCTTTTACCACGCCAGCTGTTGTTCCTGGGTGAGCGTATATACCCATGACAAAGGCATTAAGAAAAAACTATATAAAAAATAGCATTCTTTGCACTGATGGTCTCGTTTGCTGTTACATGTAATTTATGATCACCAGAGGAAAAATTAGACTGTTTCAGAAATATTTAAAAGTTCCTCGTAGCACCTTTAAGTAAAGGGGGAGAAATGAAAGACCAAAGTACAGTTCAACATGGTGTACCTTGCAGTTTGACTGAGCCTTCATCATTTCAAGTGATTATGGAAAAAAAAACAAAGAAAATGTAATTTACAAATGTCAGAGTGAAATGAGTGAAATTATCATTATTGACCTACAGTGAAAAACAGTCTAAATGAAATGCAATATTTATGCAGGACAAGAAATCTATTTGAAGGCTAAAATAATAAATAATAAATAGAAATAATACAAAAGTAAAATTATGACAAACAAATTAATACATAAAAATAAAAATAAAATGTATTAAAATTGAATTAAAAATATGAATATAAATAAAATAAAAAAGACAAATAAATAATTAAATAATAAATAAATACATTTTAAATATAATACATTTAAACCCGACAATAAGAGTAATTCTCACCTGAGTACTGGTAGCTCTCCATGGGTTTGAATGGTGAGCCAATAGCTACAGAGACAGAGGAACAATTAAGAGAATTATTATTATTAATTATTATCATTATCATTATCATTATTATTATTATTATTATTATCATTATCATTATCATTATCATTATTATTATTATTATTATTATTATTATTATTATTTTCATAAATTCAGTTAATTTTGCCATGGTAATCACTAATCAGTGGATACTGGATAATCAATTTATTTATTTTAATTTTTATTTAAAAAAAAAAATTCTTCTAATTGTGTTTTATTTTAATATTCAAATGTTCTTCGGGTTTGGTTTACACACAAGCCTGTCCAGGTCTCTGTCGCACACACACGTTCTAATATGTTTTAGTGTGTGTGTGTGTGTGTGTGTGTGTGTGTGTGTGTGTGTGCGCGCATGTGTGTGTGTGTGAGAGAGGGTGAGTGAGTGAGTGAGTGAGTGAGTGTGTGTGTGTGTGAGTGAGTGTGTTTGCGCGTGTGTGTGCGTGTGTGTGTGTGTGTGCGCGTGCGTGTGTGTGTGCGTGTGTGTGCGTGTGCGTGTATGTGTGATTTGAACATGGGCTGTTTAAAGCTACCATGGCCACGTGTTTTTATATTGTTTTTTATGTTAAATAAAACAAAACTAATAAAAGTGAAACTCCCAGAACAGTTCCATAGTCCACCACTAGATGGAGCCACTTCACTACACATCACAGAAACACATCAAGCTCAATGCAACTGTCTGTTTGATTGATCTATTAATTGATCTCTCCAGTATAAATAAAGGTTAAATGAAAAAAAAATGTGTTTGACTGTGTTTTAATTATCTGCACAAAAATCATGCACATGGATTTTAGGCAAGGCAAGGCAAGGCAAGTGTATTTCTATAGCACAATTCAGACACAAGGCCACTCAAAGTGCTTTACAGGGGCTAGATTAGAATACATAAAACACATTAGAAGACATTTAAAAGCGAATAAAAGAAGCAAATAAAATAAAAATTGCAGGTTAAAATGGAAACAAAAAAGTCTTCAGACTCGATTTAAAAGAACTGAGAGTTGCAGCAGACCTCAAGTTCTCTGGGAGTTTGTTCCAGATTGTTGGTGCATAATAACTAAAAGCTGCTTCTCCTCGTTTAGTCCTAACTCTAGGGACTGTAAGTAGACCTGTCCCAGACGACCTAAGGGCTCTGGACGGTTCATAACGTATCAGCAGATCAGTAATGTATTTTGGCCCTAAACCATTTAGTGCTTTATAAACCAACATCAGTATTTTGAAATCAATTCTTTGAGTGACTGGAAGCCAGTGTAAAGACCTCAGAACTGGGGTAATGTGATCCACTTTTTTGGTCCTAGTGAGGACTCGAGATACATGGATTTTAAATCAAAGATATTCCTTTTTCCTCATTATTTATAAA
>NC_137230.1:35924480-35926980 GCF_949987685.1 Ammodytes marinus
CCAGGGAAAACTAAGGTTTCCATCGCCGGGATTACGTCCCACGTCTCCTGGTCACTTGACAAGAAAATTGTCCGAGGCATTTGAAATTGTGAATTTGAAAATTTCTCATAGAAATCTATTAGGTTTTTTCATTAAAGGTGGAGTGTGTAGAATTTTGGGTTTTATTTCCTAGCAGATTTTGTAGAAAATAATTATAATATCCATAATTATGTTTAATTTAGTGCGTAATAGCTGATTTTTTTTTTTAGAATTATTATTTTTTTCCTTAGAAAGGGTCTCATATATGTCCATATTTCTCCATACTTTGGACCAAGGCCTTGTCACCGCCATTTTGGAAGTGTCATAGTTGGAATGTCATCAGGTGCATTGTTTAAAATGTAGAATTGTTCTTGTCCTTGAAGGCCACTGTAGCTTCTGTTATTATTCAAAAGGGGTGGGGTTACCCAGGGAGCGTTGCATTCTAGAACTTTCTAGAACTTACTTGATGATGTCATATTACACACTGCACCTTTAACATACTCTTTACATTTTTTTGTCTCAAACAAGCAGATTTTCTAGTCAAGTGACCCATGGATACTCATGCCAATGTTCACGCTTGTATCACAAATAGAAAGATTGTAGCACTTAGCCGCTCCACTATACCAGCACACAGTTGAAATAATCACTTTTCAAAAATCTTTTTCGTATGACACTTCTTCCCTTCACCTCTGAACCTGCCAAATAAATCCATAAATGAGTCACACAACCACATATTAAATACCTCACAACCACCAAGATAATACACACAGAAGACTATTGTATTAGGGCCATGGGAGAGTTTTTTTAAGAGGAAAAAATTAACATTAATTAATGTTAGTGAATTTTTTTTTTAATTAATAACGTTTTTCTTATTGATACCGGAAGTTCGAATTTGGCAAAATTCCCGAAAAGACTAATGTTATTTTTTTTTTAAATTATAATAAAATAATAAATAAATGTAAAATAAGACAGAGAAAAAGCACATTTAAAGTTAAGGAATTTACCAATATTTTCCCAATAATTTCAAAATGTTACTTTAATAAAAAGAAAATATATTTAAAATAACTTTCTAAAATTTAAACTTTTTTTCTACTAGTGTATAATGAAAAAAAAAACCCTCTTTTCATATTATTCTCACCCATCACCCTAACACACAGACAGAGAAAAAAAGAGAAAAAAGCCCAAATAAAAATGTCTACTAGGACCCTGTGTGTCAATAAATATGTGAAAAAAAAAAAAAAAAAAAAAAAAAAAAAAATTGTCCCCCATGGCCATAATTCAGAGACAGAGACAGAGAAAAAGCCCAAATTAAATATTTCCTAGGACCCTGATATTGAAGCGGGACAGTGCCACACCCTCGCACCCTGCATCAGCTCGCCCCACGCCCTCTATTCAAACTCAAACCTCTCGTAGCATCAGTCGCGTTCCTTTCTCCCATCGCTCCATCTCCGAATTCTGACCCACTTTCTCCCGACATTTCCCTCTCTCTGTCACTCCTCCTCTTTCTTCTGTGTAGTCTACAGGGTCTCCTTGGCACTTCCGCAGGGGTTTCACTTTGAAAGACACAAGTCGCCTGGCTGCTATTTTTTCCGCTATTGTCTTCTTGCGAAAACTGAGCTTCTAGGTCCGGTGTGCGCGCACGATTAAATCCCGAATGTCCCACTTCTTCGTCATCCAAAAATGCCGCATTCACATACCCCATCCTAGCACCACTACTCACCCCTTTCCCTGACCCTCTATCTGTTAATTTGGGTTTTTCAGTTGCAGTGCAAGCAGGCAAGAAGCAAGCAGATGCAGCAGTCTTAGATACAACCACTACAGTCGGATACACACACACACAATGGTCACTCAAATCGTCCCGACACTTATCTTTTTCCTCGATTGCCATCCTCGACTCGTACTTACCCACAAACGCCCCAAATTCGACAGTGGTGCATTCGTTTTCGGTTGCCGCCGTTGCCGTTGCTGCTGCTGTTTGTTGCTGGCTGTAGTGCAGTAAATCTGGGTGGCTTGACCCCCCGCTCGGTTGGGACGGGGTGCTACTTTGGAAGCGAGCCACCCCACTACCAGGCGAAGAGTTGGGCACATTTGGCAGGCTGGAAGGTGTGTCTAATAGCCCGGGAAGTTCACGTGGACGGCTGTGTTTGCTGTGAGTGAGAGAGTTGCCTCGATATCGCAACTCCGGCGGGGACGTTGCTCCTCCTGCTCCTGTAGTTGCTGTAGTTGCCGCCAAAGCGCTCCATGGAAATTGCCCGCTGCTCGAGGAACCAGCCTCGATAGCAGCGAGTTGCCTAAACCCGAACAATCCACCAATCCTCCGGTCGGGGCTAAAATCTGGGTCCAGCCCGATCCGGCGTATTCCCTCGGCCCCTACGCCCGACCCGAACAGCGAATCTGCGATGTTAGCTTCTCCTTGTTGGGGGTAAGAGGAGCCGTAGTAAGAAGCGCCCACACTGCGTTTTCCAATAGCAGATGATTTTGA
>NC_137230.1:35929480-35934480 GCF_949987685.1 Ammodytes marinus
AATAAAGTTAAATTAAATTAATTAAAAAAAAATATCAAAAAATAAAATGTATATTACATAAAAAATGACATTTAAAAAATATTTACAAAAAATTGAATTGTTATTAAAATATATATATTTTTTTTATATCTAAAATAAAATATGAAATAAAAAGACACTTACTTGAAGAAGGCTATGAGTAGGTTGACCATTAGAATATACTGAACAAAGAGGTAGACAGCTTGTAGGAGGGGAGTGAGCCACACGCCCGCAGCACACAGATTCTTCACGGATGGATCTGTGTTATTGGCACAAACTGTGGAGCGGAGAATACATACAAATATACACTTTACTAACATCTAACTACATTTAATTTCCTTTTCCAAATGTCTATTCTGTACTTGATGTATTTTAATCTTGATGTATTTCATGCCCTTGTTTTTCTTATTATGCAAAAAAAAATTGTTAAAAAATATATATATATAAATTGACAGTGAGGCTATTTACCCTAAAATATGTAGATGCAAATATTTGGTGACTTGTGAATTTAATACACTTAAAAAGAAAACATGTTATAGAACAAAAAAAGGGCAAAAATCTAGCCGTAAAATACCCCAGTGCTTAACTAAAAAAAAATATATATTTTTGCCAGTAGTATCTCACCTTCATTTATTTTTAGTATATTTTTATCAATATATTTATTGTTTTTTTCCTTTTTTTTAAACAAGAACAATAATAAAAAAACACAAATAAAAAAACAATACTGACAAACAAAAACAAATAAAATCCAAAGTACAGCCAAAATATAACTTTAATAAAAACTAAAAAAAAAATCTAATTATTTGCCACTTCCCCCCTCTCGTATCTCCAAGAAAAAGTCATAATAACAGAGCTAAACAAATATATGTATTTTTGCCTGCACCGTCTCAACTTAATTTCTTTAAAGTATATTTTTTCACTAGTATAGCCTTAACATAAACTAAAACTGTCACATTATTTGCGACTTCCTCCCTTTTCTAATACAAAGTCATAATAACAGTGAAAAATAGCCAAAAATCTGGCCATAAAATTGCCCAGTGCTTAAAAAAACCCGATATTTTTGCCTCTATTATCTCACCTAAAACTGATTTGTATATTTTTTCTCTAGTATAACGTTAATACAAACTAAAACTGTCACATTTTTTGCCGATTCCTCCCTCTCCTTTCTAAGACAGTTTCATAATAACAGGGAGGGAGACAGACAGGGAGGGAGACAGGGAGGGAGACAGGGAGGGAGGGAGAGAGAGAGACAGACAGACAGACAGACAGACAGGGAGGGAGGGACGGAGGGAGGGAGACAGACAGACAGGGAGGGAGGGAGGGAGACAGACAGGGAGGGAGAGAGAGAGACAGACAGGGAGGGAGGGAGACAGACAGACAGACAGGGAGGGAGGGAGACAGACAGGGAGGGAGAGAGACAGACAGACAGACAGACAGGGAGACAGACAGACAGGGGGATAGACAGACAGGGAGAGAGAGACAGGCAGGCAGGGAGGGAGGAGAAAGTCAGGCAGGCAGGAAGGCAGGCAGGCAGGGAGACAGACAGGGAGGGGGAGAGAGAGAGACAGACAGGCAGGCAGGGAGGGAGGGAGAGAGAGACAGACAGACAGGGAGGGAGACAGACAGGGAGGGAGAGAGAGAGACAGACAGGCAGGCAGGGAGGGAGGGAGAGAGAGACAGACAGACAGGGAGGGAGACAGACAGGGAGGGAGAGAGACAGGGAGACAGACAGGGGGATAGACAGACAGGGAGACAGACAGACAGGGAGACAGACGGAGAGACAGGCAGGCAGGGAGGGAGGAGAAAGACAGGCAGGCAGGGAGGGAGACAGACAGGGAGGGAGCCAGACAGACAGGTAGGCAGGGAGGGAGGAGAGAGGTAGGGAGGGGGACAGACAGCTTAAAATTTAAATATTTTTGCCTGCACTGAGTCCTTGCCTGCACCTTAATTTCTTTTTAGTATATTTTTTCACTTGTATATATCTTTATCATTACATATTTCAATAAGACAAAGTCATAATAAACAGTGAAACAAACCCAAACCATGTGGTGAATGAATTTCCACGTTGTGAGAACTGTGAACCCTTGTGTTGCCAACGCAGGTTTATCTGGAGTTTGTGTTTTGTTTCACTTTAGATTCAACTGCAACTGACTGGAGTTAACGTAACTTTTAAAGGGGCACTGTGTAACTTTATCTTTCTTGATGATGTCATATTACACAGTGCCACTTTAAAGGTGGAGTCAGTGATTCTGGAGAACGCTTGTTGTCAAAATCAGTGAATATCTCCTCACGATCCTCTACCTCTACCTGTCTGTACTGTGTGTGCGCTGAAAAATAATCCAGTGTTAACGTTAATACACAGCCTAAACTCTGTAAATTGGCATGTTACAAGCTATGGAGGGCCCTCTTTGCTTACTTTACATACCAGTTTACAGAGCCTAGGCTGTGTATTAACTGGTGCTAGATTTCTTTCAGTACACACACACACACACACACACACACACACACACACACACACACACACACACACACACACACACACACACACACACACACACACACACACACACACACACACACACACACACACACACACGCACACACACACACACACACACACACACACACACTACAGGCAAGTATCTGACATTGAGGGGATATTCACTGATTTCCAAAAAAAAAATCTCTCCAGAATCACTGACTTCACCTTTAAAATCAACCCAACTCAAAAGCAGTCAACACTACAAGTGAAGCAAAACTATCCCTGCCTTCCTCCAACAGTTACCCTGGTTGGCATTTACCTTCTGTGTGGTGAAAAGTCTTGTGGAGTGGAGGTGGTGGGTGGTGGGTGGGTGGGTGGGGGTCGGTAGGTGGGTAGCCTTGATTCGGGCCGTCGGTTCGTGTGTGTTGACATTTGATTTCCATGTGCTTTTATTTTATTTTGTTGGTTTTTTTTTGGTGCCGATCAGCTACATTTCCGTAGTGGTGGTTTGGTGAGAGGGTTTTTCAAAATAAAACTGTTCTTACCATCGTAATCTCCCCTTCCAAAGTCATCGGGCTTACCGTCGATTTCATACGCGTACACTTCACCGTACATCATCCAGTAGGGCTGGAACACGACGTCTTTGGCGAGCGTCCAGCTGGGATCCTCGTTCGGGTAGAGGATGGCTTTACGAGGCACGCCGTAACTCAAGAGCACTATGGCCATTATCACCACTATATAAAACATATTGGCAACCTGTGGGAGATGAAAAATTGCCCTTCATTTGAGAGAGTGTGCTATAACATGGCAGTGAAACATGGAGGTCTCAGTGCCACGCTCCTATGTAGATATAAAAGGCTCATTATAAAAAAAATTCAAGTGACTATATTATAAACTAATTAAAACACATTTATGGGGGGGCGCAGTGGGTAAGGGCGTCCCCCCCCCCCCCCAGGCCCAGGCCCTTCAGCAGACCCGGGTTAGAATCCAGCGCGGGTCGTTCTCTGCATGTCATTCCCCTCTCTGACCCATTTAACCTCTGTCTCTACACACTGTCAATAAAGCATGAAAAATGCCAAAAAAAAAAAATGCACTTATGAATATTATATTCCATTCCTACCAAGACTGTTCTTAAAAACGCCAATAAATTCTACACACTACACCTTTAATAAAAACAACTTTACCGAAGCAACAAGTTGATATTTCAACAAACCCCTCCCACCCCCCACACACACACACACACACACACTATTATCACTGTTGCTTGTTCGTCAGTGTTTAGGGCTCTCTCTCTCTCTCTCACTCACACACACACACACACACACACACACACACACACACACACACACACCCCTAACCCCCCCCCTCCCCACACACACACACACACACACACACACACACCCCCCTAACCCCCCCCCCCCCCCCCCCCACACACACACACACACAATTTTCACTCACCATTTTGGCTATCATCATGACGTAGGGTCCGGCCTGTTGATTGACAGCTAGTATGTCCAGCAGTCTGACGTACCAGAAGATGATGTTCAGACAGTAGACGGTGCGTCCCGGGACAAAGGCTTCCCCCCCGCCCAGACGCAGACCGAAGCCGATAAAGAACGTCACGATGGCCAGGAAGTCTGACACGTTGAAATAATCACTGAACCAAACTTTGACTTTCTGGCTGATCTTCCCTGCTTCAGACATGAACATCTGGAAAGAAAGGGAGAGAAAATATGATGGTTTAGGATTCAAGAATTTATCTAATTTTTTTGCACAATAAATATTTATATTTAAAAAAATTGTAGGCTCCTGTTAACGTGAAAAATATATAACAAGTAAAATTTTACTGATATAACCTTTGCTACTACCTTTTTTTTTTTTTTTTTTTTTTTTTAACCTTTATTTATACAGGTAAATCCCCTTGAGTCCGAAGACTCTTTTGCAAGGGAGACCTGTTCCCATTTACACGTTACCATTCACACACACATTCATACACCGATAGCAGCAGGCTAACTATCGACATTCACACGAGGCAAGGAGGGTGAAGTGTCTTGCCCAAGGACACAACAACTATGACACAGGTGGCAGGGCGGGGATCGAACCTCCAACCCTTTGATCATCGGCCGCCCCGCTCTACCAACTGAGCCACAGTCGCCCCGATAACATTTATACAAAAAGGTTTAATCATGTATATCAAAATGCTACACATATGAAGTTGCATGTAAGCAATTCATACCAGTAATCCAATAAAATCTTAAAAATGTACTTTTGCAAAACAGCAGAAATCTAACTTGTTAGTTTTGCCAAAAAAATAATCATTCAACAAGAAGTATTTCCATGATCACTGCTCCCCCATCAGCTTCTAGGTATTCTTCTATAGTTTTAAATCAAAAGTATACAGTTTTCAAGACACAATACTTTGGTCGTTCTCTGCATGTATTTCCCCTCTCTAAAGAATTTCATCTCCGTCAGTCCAAAACTGTCTAATACAAAAGCAAAA
>NC_137230.1:35939480-35954893 GCF_949987685.1 Ammodytes marinus
GTGTGTGGGGGTGTGTGTGTGAGTCTGTCTGTCTGTCTGTCTGTCTGTCTGTCTGTATGTATATTAGTTTGAGTGAGTGAGTGAGTGAGTGAGTGTGAGAGTGTCTGTCTGTCTGTCTGTCTGTATATTAGTTTGAGTGAGTGAGTGAGTGAGTGTCTGTCTGTCTGTCTGTCTGTCTGTCTGTCTGTCTGTCTGTCTGTCTGTCTGTCTGTCTGTCTCCATACCGTATTGGCCCAGAACTTGACTATAGGCGCGTGGTAGAAGGCGTGGATCTTGCGCGCCAGTGGAAGTTTTCTGGAGCGAATGTGCGTCTCGGTGTCACTCTTTGTCTCAACGGGGTCGTGGGCTCGAGCCTCCTTGAACACATCCTAAAAAGAGTGTAAAAAAATAAATATATATATATATATATATATATATATATATATATATATATATATATATATAATTAATTAATTCATAATATATAGATGTATACAATATTAATTAATAATAAAATATATATATAAAAATAATCAATTCATAATATATAGATATATATATAATATTAAATAATAATAATAATAAAAATATATAATTAATTAACCAATTAATTAATTAATTAATTAATTAATTAATTAATTAATTAAAAAGTTATATTTCCTAAAGAAGAAAAAAAAATATATATATATAAACCTTATGTTAAAGGTGCATTACTATGTAACTTTGGGTGTGCAGAGAAGCGAAAAATGTTCTAAGGTATATTCTCATAACTGAATAAACAAACTTTCTCACAGGAAAATGTTTCTTTGAAGATATCCTAAAGACAGGGTGAAAAAATAATATGAATAGCTTAAAAAGGTGCTCTGAGGAACTTTCAGTTTGTGTTAATTCTAGCGCCCCCTTTGGACAAAAGCAGTAGTGTTTTTTTACTACGTCAGCTGTTGTTCCTGGGTGAGCGTATGACCCATGACAAAGGTATTAAGAAAAACTAAATAAAAATAGCATTCTTTGCACTGATGGTCTCGTTTGCTGTTACATGTTATTTATGATCATCAGAGGAAAAATTAGACTGTTTCAGAAATATTTAAAAGTTCCTCGTAGCACCTTTAAATTAGACTGCAATGACAACGTCACAAGTTTTTACTGAACAGATTTTGGATACATCATTTTTTTCTTTATAAGTCAAAAGATCCTATGTACAGGTCTTAAAAAATGCATTTTCCGCATGTTTTTATGTAGGAAAAGTATCATAAATCAGACAGTGAACAACATATGAACAAATCCTTCTGTGATAACCTTCAGAATAGTGCTTAGAATGATTATGGAAAGTTTAGTTGATGTGTAAGTGATTTAGAACTTGAGATTTTATGGTTCAATATTAAAAAAACTAATGTTGAGATAATGACCGTTAAAGATGGTTGTATAGGAGAAATATACAGACGCAAAAAGACAAGGTTTAGTCAAATAAACACCTGAATGTACATGTTGGACCTTTTGATTTATACTAGTATGAAAGAAGACATGTTATGGAAGATACATAGATAAAAATCTCAAAATTGACCAGAGCTTGAAATGACAATGTTTTTGTCTACAGTGTCTCGCTTTACACGTAAAAAATTGTTCAATTATTAAGATGATGTTAACGGTTTTATGAGATGTAAGTAAGTTATAAATGAATAAATATATTTGTTGGTAAATACTTATTTGGACTCTTGTCTTTCACTCTCACTCTCCTCTTCACTCTGCTTGCTTTTGGCTTGTAAAGAGATGCAAGTTAACGCATAATAATTAGTTACATATTTAGCACATTTAGCACATTTATTCAAATATTTCTGAACAAATTATTGTTTTAATTAATGGGAGCAATCAACTGGCAATGTTTCATGATGAAATTTGTAAGAAATCATTTATTTAAAATTCTCTGACAATTTGCATTTAAAGCTAGAAATATATCTTCAACTGTCAATTAAAAAGGCTAAAATACCTACAAAAATATCTTAAATAAATTAAAATTAAAAAATTTTAAAGCGAAGAAAGCTTTATATATATATTTAAAAATAGTTTTAAATTAAAATAAATAAATAAATAAATCAAAATGAAATGGATAACAATTTATATATTAAGTTTTTTTATACACAATTTTTTTTATGTTATTTTGCTTTCGTAACCGTTTTTTTGCCGTTTAATTGTATTGTTTTAAATTGTTCGAAAAAAAAGACAACCTAACCTTCACCCTGACATACATTCATTAATTTATTTAAATAAATAAAAAATACATTTAATTTTATAAATATTTTTTAAAATAATTCTAACCATCTGTATGTCTTCAGCGATGTTCTGGAAGTTGTGTTCACTGTCTTCCATTCTCACCTGCAGTGTCTCTAATTAAGTCTCTTGCGGTTGATTTGGATATGTTGCATTCAAGGACTTATTTCATTATACTACAGCCAATTTACATTTAAAGCCAGACGTATATCTTTAACTGGCTAAAATAGCTACACAAACATATTTTAAAAAAAAGAAGCGAAAAAGCTTTATTTATATATATTTAAAAAATACATAAAAAAATAAAAAATAAATTATAGATAAAAATTTCTATATATTTTTTTTTTCTTTTACAATTTTTTTCCCTTTTATTGAATCAGTTTAAAATATTCAAAATAAAATCTTCACAAATTTTTTTTTTTTAAACAATTCTAACCATCTGTATGTCTTCAGCGATGTTCTGGAAGTTGTGCTCACTGTCTTCCATGGTCATTTGATGGTCATCCTGGCTCTGGGGGATATGAGCCATCTCCGCTTTGGACTTATACTCCAACAGGAGGATGGCAGGAGGCACCAGGATACTCAGAATCACCTAGAGAGAGACAGACACACACTCATATGGGTGGATGCTGCTAGGTGTGTAGGAAGAGTGCTTTGAATTATGGACGGACAGACAGACAGACAGACAGACAGACAGACAGACAGACAGACAGACATTCATTCATTCACACACGAATACCCCCCGCCCCCCCAACAATACGATTTTTTCCACCAAAAATAAAATGTAAATGTGCCATGAACCTTGTACCAGGAGTTATTTTGCACATCGAGAGTGTACAGCCTAGACTCTGTAAATGGGAATGTTGCTAGCTATGGTGGGCACCCTTTGTTTACATACCAGTTTACAGAGCCTAGGCTGTGTATTAACACTGGATTCTTTTTCAGTGCACACACAGTACAGACAGGTAGTGGATCATGAGGAGATATATTCCCTAACTTTAACAAAAACTGATTTTGACAACAAGCGTTCTCCAGAATCACTGACTACACCTTTAAGACCAATAATTCACTATATCGAAACCCTTATCCACAACAAATTAAAAAACAACGCACCGACAGTGTTGTTGTAATTACTCAGAATTCCTCATGGGGGCGACAGAAGTTACGCACTATAGCTTTAAGAGCAACACTTCAAAATGTTAAACCTCTACAGCCTGAAAATCACTCTTAGCACTTAATTCACAATATCAAATCTCTGAAAAAAAAATAATTTAAGCACATATTTCAACCCATTCTTTTACCAAAACCAAAATGTAAATAGCTACAGTGGGTGGGCACCCTTTGTTTACGTACTAGTTTATAGAGCCTAGGCTGTGTATTAACACTGGATTATCTTTCAGTGCACACACAGTACAGACGGGTAGCGGATCATGAGGAGATATTAACTAAAAAATGTTTGACAAAAAGTGATTTTGACAACAAGCGTTCTCCAGAATCACTGACTCCACCTTTAACAATTTTTTGTTTTTTTAACACATAAAGGAGGGAAAAAATGGTTTTTAAACATATTTTTTTTTTTAATTTATGAAAATGAACTAACCTTCATGTGTATAACTTCATAATATTGAGACTTTTAGACCTCTGTAGCCATTTTAAACAAATTCTCAACACATATTTCAACCCCATTCTTTACCAAAACCAAAAGTTAAATGTGCCATGAACCTTGTACCAGGAGTTCTTGCGCATGTTGAGCCGACCCATCCACATATCGGACAGCAGCATCTGGGTGCAGGTGTGGGCTACGAAGGTGCGGAGGTGGGAGCTAACGGCCAGCTTCAGACAGGTAGAGTTGCTCCAGTTCTTCAGCTCGTAGGTTAACAGCTTCATGGCCATCGTCTCGTCCTGTCTGAAAGATTGTTCAAGGAGGTCCACGGCCAACGTCCCAAAATCACTGAAATACAGAGACACACACAGATTTTTTAACATTGTTTTATTTCATATTATATCCCCTTTTGTGTTTGAAAGGTTCTGTACAAATAGTTATTTATTGTCAAATAGTTATAACCGGTATGTGTTTTGGTGTGCAATAACTTCCTGTAGTAAACAAGGAGAAGCAGCTTTTAGTTTTTATGCACCAAAAATCTGGAACAAACTCCAAGAAAACTTGAGGTCTGCTGCAACTCTCAGTTCTTTTAAATCAAGTCTGAAGACTTTTCTGTTTCCATTTTAACCTGCAATTTTTATTTTATTTGCTTCTTTTATTTGCTTTTAAATGTCTTCTAATGTGTTTTATGTATTTTAATCATGCCCCTGTAAAGCACTTTGAGTGGCCTTGTGTCTGAATTGTGCTATATAAATAAACTTGCCTTGTCTTGTGTGTGGAGTTGATAGTTGTATGTACCGGTAAACCAAACTTCATTGTTTTGGAAATTTGAATGGCTGTTTTTTCACCTTGAAGTCCAAATTATTATATTAATTCGATGACAAATAATGGTTTAAATGACTGAAAACTTAATTATGAATCAAAGGATGGTAAATAAGCTTTTTTCCCCCTTATGTTTTTCTTTAGTTCTAACGTGGATTCCTACTTGGGATAAAAGCTGAAATTTGTATTAAAGAAAAGTAGAAATTTTCACACATTATGTAAATTAACTGTAACTTAGTTCACAAATTTGCTATGATAGTTGTTTCTTCCAGTAGTTTATCATTATTATCACGTATTTGTCATTCATGTATCTAATTATGCTTTCTCTTTTGTGTAACGTCATTATTTTCTGTTTTCTTTTACATGTTCGAAAAAAAATTCAATCAAATCAAATCAAATGTATTCAGACGGTATGTCCATGTACAGTATCTCACAAAAGTGAGTACACCCCTAACATTTCTTCAAATATTTCATTATATCTTTCCATGCGACAACACTGAATAAATGACACTTTGATACAATGTCAAGTAGTCAGTGTACAGCTTGTATAACAGTGTAAATTTGCTGTCCCCTCAAAATAACTCGACACACAGCCATTAATGTCTAAACTGTTGGCAACAAAAGTGAGTACACCCCGAAGAAAAAATGTCCAAATTGGGCCCAAAGTGTCAATTTTTTGTTTTGCCATCATTATTTTTTAGCGCTGCCTTAACCCTCTTGGGCATGTAGTTCACTAGAGCTTCACAGGTTGCAACTGGAACCCTCTTCTACCCATTCATGACGACATCAAGGAGCTGGTGGATATTAGAGTCCTTGCGCTCCTCCATCTCCCGTTTGAGGATGCCCCAAAGATGCTCAATAGGGTTTAAGACTGGTGACATGCTTGGCCAGTCCATAACCTTTACCCTCAGCTTCTTTAGCAAGCCAGTGGTCGTTCGGAGGTGTGTTTGGGGTCGTTATCATGTTGCAGTACTGCCCTGCGGCCCAGTTTATGAAGGGAGGGGATCATGCTCTGCTTCAGTATGTCACAGTACATGTTAGAATTCAATGAACTGTAGATCCCCAGTGCTGGCAGCACTCATGCAGCCCCAGACCATGACACTCCAACCACCATGCTTGACTCTAGGCAAGACACACTTGTCTTTGTACTCCTCACCTGGTTGCCGCTCCACACTCTTAACACCATCTGAACCAAATAAATGTATTTTGGTCTCATCAGACCACAGGACATGGTTGCAGTAATCCATGTCCGTAGTCTGTTTGTCTTCAGCAAACTTTTTGTGGGGTTTCTTGTGCATCATCTTTAGAATAGGCTTCCTTCTGGGATGACAGCCATGCAGACCAGTATGATGCAGAGTGCGGCGTATGGTCTGAGCACTGACAGGTTGACCCCCCACCCCTTCAAGCCCTTCAGCAATGCTGGCAGCACTCATACGTCTATTTTCCAAAGCCAACCTCTGTGTACGACGCTGACCACGTGCACTCAACCTTCGTAAACTGGGCCGCAGGGTGGTATTGCAACATGATAACGACCCCAAACACACCTCCAAGACGACCAGTGGCTTGCTAAAAAAGCTGAGGGTAAAGGTTATGGCCTGGCCAAGCATGTCTCCAGACCTAACCCCTATTGAGCATCTTTGGGGCATCCTCAAACAGAAGGTGGAGGAGCGCAAGGTCTTTAATATCCACCAGCTCTGTGATGCTGTCATAAATGGGTGGAAAAGGGTTCCAGTTGCAACCTGTGAAGCTCTAGTGAACTACATGCCCAAGAGGGTTAAGGCAGTGCTGGAAAATAATGGTGGCCACACAAAATATTTACACTTTGGGCCCAATTTGTAAATTTTTTCTAAGGGGTGTACTCACTTTTGTTGCCAGCAGTTTAGACATTAATGGCTGTGTGTCGAGTTATTTTGAGGGGACAGTAAATTTACACTGTTATACAAGCTGTACACTGACTACTTTACATTGTATCAAAGTGTCATTTCTTCAGTGTTGTCCCATGGAAAGATATAAAGAAACATTTGAAGAAATGTGAGGGGTGTACTCACTTTTGTGAGATACTGTATGTTTAATATGTTGATAGGACCAGGCGTACTTAAAGACCTACTTCACCGGTGGGAATATGAAGGTGTATTGAATTCTGATATCCTATGTAGTATAAATGTGCAAAAAAAAATAGAAATTGGTTCATCCTAGCCTCAGAATTCAATACACCTTCATATTCCCACCGGTGAAGTAGGCCTTTAAACTTAAGTGTATATATTTGAGCAACACACATCATGCCACAGTAAAATGAACCTACTTAGAGTATTCCTTGAGCTCCTCTGAAGTGTCGTCCACCACATCACTCTTCTTGGCCTCGTAGCCCATGGACCGGCAGAGCTTACAGGCCACCAGCGCCTGGACAACAAGAACAAAATACTCTAGTGATGTTCGGTTTGTTACAGTTGCTCCAATTTGGAATAGAAACACATGTAGAAAAGTGAAGAACAAGTGTAAGAAAATATGCTTAAAGCTGCAGTGTGTAGAATTTTGGGTTTTATTTCCTATCAGATTTTGTAGAAAGTAATTATAATATCCATAAGTACGTTTAATTTAGTGCATAAAAGTTGAATTTTTTTTTTTAATTATTATTTTTTTCCTTAGAAAGGGTCTCATATATGTCCATATTTCTCCATACTTTGGACCAAAGCCTAGTGCCGCCATCTTGAAAGTGTCATAGTTGGAATGTCATCAGGTGCATTGTTTAAAATTTAGAATTGTTCTTGTCCTTGAAGGCCACTGTAACTTCTGTTATTATTTGAAAGGGGCGGGGTTACCCAGGGAGCGTTGCATTTGACGTTGGTTTGCACTGTCTTGTCCTGTCTTGCACCAAATCAATTTCCTAACATGTTTGACATGTCATGGCAATAAAGTCTTCTAATGCTGAAATAAGGGTCACCCCTCAACTGATCTTTCAAGTATAAATAAAGGTTAAATTAATCAAATAAATGAGAAAAAAAAAAATTTCATAATGCCCCACATTAGCCATGTTTTCCTCCCCGTGCATAGAGACAGACAGACAGACAGACAGACAGACAGACAGACAGACAGACAGACACACACCTTAGCCATGTTCTCCTCCCCGTGCTGCCAGAAGAACAGACTCATCTTCTGTCTCTTCATGAGCACGGCCCAGACCAGCAGCTCGTTGAAGGGGTACGGGAACCTCAAGTCAAACAAAACTTTATTAGTACAGCACTTTCAGACACAGTTAACACAAACTGCTTTACAGTATAGGCCTATATACAACTACATTTTAAATAATATCATAAGAAATAATAAGAAAACAGAAAAATACCCCACCTCCCCCTCCCCATAAATCACAGAGCAATACATTCCATTCAGAAACTAAAGACATTTTATTCAACGTTACTTGATAGGCACAGAGTAAATAAAACAAGTAAAAAACATGGATCATTATAAACATTTAAACAGGAGATAAAAACCTGCGTGTCTCTGGGTCATCTATGTCCACGATCTCCTCCTTACTGCGCTTCTTACTCTGCTCTGTGGCTGACTCCAACTGTAGAAATAAATACATTGTTAGGAATGTTCACAAAGAAAACATTTTTTTTCCAGAATTTATAATATAATGAATGAGGTTTGTCGTCCCTCAGTCTTCCCTCAGTCTTCCCTTGGCCCAGCTGTCCTGTTAATCCTAACCCTACATTTTACCATGTGTGATGTCACACATGGTAAAATGTAGGGTTAGACAGTGAGACCATAAAACACTCTTTCTGCCTTTTCTCAATTGTTTGCACATTTATACTACATTGGATTCCAGAGTTCAATACACCTTCATATTTCCACCGGTGAAGTAGATCTTTAATACCTTTGGTCTGTTGGGCTGTCTGTAGTTAATACCTTAGGCTTGTAGGGCTGTCTGTGTCAGAAGTTAATACCCTGGGCTTGTAGGTCTGTCTGTAGTGTCAGTAGTTAGTACCTTGGGTTTGTAGGTCTGTCTGTAGTGTCAGTAGTTAATACCTTTGGTCTGTTGGGCTGTCAGTAGTGTCTGTAGTGTGTCAGTAGTTAGTACCTTAGGCTTGTAGGGCTGTCAGTAGTGTCTGTAGTGTGTCAGTAGTTAGTACCTTAGGCTTGTAGGGCTGTCAGTAGTGTCAGTAGTTAATACCTTTGGTCTGTTGGGCTGTCTGTAGTTAATACCTTTGGTTTGTAGGTCTGTCTGTAGTGTCAGTAGTTAGTACCTTAGGTTTGTAGGGCTGTCAGTAGGGCTGTCTGTGTCAGTAGTTAATACCTTGGGCTTGTAGGGCTGTCTGTAGTGTCAGTAGTTAGTACCTTGGGCTTGTAGGGCTGTCTGTAGTGTCAGTAGTGTCAGTAGTTAATACCTTAGGTTTGCAGGGCTGTCAGTAGGGCTGTCTGTAGTGTCAGTAGTTAATACCTTGGGCTTGTAGGGCTGTCTGTAGTGTCAGTAGTGTCAGTAGTTAATACCTTAGGTTTGCAGGGCTGTCAGTAGTGTCAGTAGTTAGTACCTTAGGCTTGTAGGGCTGTCAGTAGTGTCAGTAGTTAGTACCTTAGGCTTGTAGGGCTGTCAGTAGTGTCAGTAGTGTCAGTAGTTAATACCTTAGGCTTGTAGGGCTGTCAGTAGTGTCAGTAGTTAGTACCTTAGGCTTGTAGGGCTGTCAGTAGTGTCAGTAGTGTCAGTAGTTAATACCTTAGGCTTGTAGGGCTGTCTGTAGTGTCAGTAGTGTCAGTAGTTAGTACCTTAGGCTTGTAGGGCTGCGCTGTAGTGTCAGTAGTGTCAGTAGTTAGTACCTTAGGTTTGTAGGGCTGTCTGTAGGTCTGTGTCAGTAGTTATTACCTTAGGTTTGAAGGGCTGTCAGTAGTGTCAGTAGTTAATACCTTAGGTTTGTGTCTGTGTCAGTAGTTAATACCTTAGGCTTGTAGGGCTGTCAGTAGTGTCAGTAGTTAGTACCTTAGGCTTGTAGGGCTGTCAGTAGTGTCAGTAGTGTCAGTAGTTAGTACCTTAGGCTTGTAGGTCTGTCTGTACTGTCAGTAGTTAGTACATTAGGCTTGTAGGGCTGTCAGTAGCGTCAGTAGTGTCAGTAGTTAATACCTTGGGCTTGTAGGGCTGTCTGTAGTGTCAGTAGTTAGTACCTTAGGCTTGTAGGGCTGTCTGTAGTGTCTGTAGTGTCAGTAGTTAGTACCTTAGGCTTGTAGGGCTGTCTGTAATGTCAGTAGTGTCAGTAGTTAGTACCTTAGGCTTGTAGGGCTGTCTGTAGTGTCAGTAGTGTCAGTAGTTAGTACCTTGGGCTTGTAGGGCTGCGCTGTCTTGATGAAGTGGTTGTGCCTGGTTTTCTCCTTCTTGTCTGCCTGCATGCTGAAGGCCTCATGACTCTTCCTCAGTCCGGGGCCCGAGATGTTTCGCCCCGACCGCTGTTAGGAGCGAGATACATTTAAGATTTATTAATAAGGATAGGAATACAATTAAGATTAAGTATTCATGCTAGAAATGTAACTCAAACTTTTTTTTTTAACTATTATTTTGACTGTGGACTGTCAATGTGAATTTTGCAATAAAATGTGAAAAGAAAATTAAAAAAATATTACGTACTCGATTAATGTTAGTTTAAAGTAAGACAATGCACGCAAAATCATATACAATCATATGAAAAAGTTTGGGAACCCCTCTCAGCCGGCATTATAATTGACTCTGCTTTCACAAAAAAAATATAAAAGTGGTATGTCTTTAATTTACCAGGAACAGCTAAGTACTGGGATGTTTTCCAAACAAAGATTTTTTGAAAAGCAGTATTTGGTTGTATGAAATAAAATAAAATGTGAAAAACTGGCTGTGCAAAAATATGGGTACCCTTGTGGTTTTGTTGATTTTAATGCCTGTAACAGCATGTAAAACTGATGAATTTAAACACAAAGTTGGTTGGATTATGTTGTTAAGCCTTGAACCTCATAGAAATGTCTGTTTAATCATGAGAAAATGTATTTTAGGTGCCTAAATGCAAGTTGCACTTCTCTTTGACTCTCTGCTGAAGTGAGACAGAATGGGATCATCAAAACTGCTCCCAAAAGATCTTAAAAACAAAGATTATTCATTATCATGGTTTAGGGGAAGGCTACAAGAAGCTTTCCCAAAGGTTTCAATTGTCAATTTCTACTGTAAGGAACGTTGTCAGGGAATGGAAGGACACAGGCACAGTTGCAGTTAAACCCAGGTCTAGCAGACCAAGAAAAGTACAAGAGCGGCATATGCGGCGGATTGTGAGAATGGTTGCACACAACCCAAAGATCACCTCCAAAGACCTGCAAGAACATCTGGCTGCAGATTGTGTATCTGTACATGGTTCAACAAATCAGTGCAATTTGCACCAAAACATCTGTATGGCCAGGTGATGAGAAGGAAGCCCTTTCTGCGCCCACGCCACAGATACAGTTGCATGGAGTATGCAAAAGCTAATTTAGACAAGCCAGATTCATATTGGAAGAAAATGCTTTGGACTGATGAGACAAAAATTAAGTTATTTGGTCTTTATAAAAAGCAGATGTTTTGGTGCAAATTGCGCTGAATTGTTGAACGATGTACAGATACACAATCTGCAGCCAGATGTTCTTGCAGGTCTTTGGAGTTGATCTGTGGGTTGTGTGCAACCATTCTCACAATCCTCCACCTATGCCGCTCCTGTTTTTTTCTTGGTCTGCCATGCCTGGGTTTAACTGCCACTGTGCCTGTGTCCTTCCATTTCCTGACAACGTTCCCTACAGTCGAAATTGACAATTGAAACCTTTGGGAAAGCTTCTTGTAGCCTTCCCCTAAACCATGACAATGAACAATCTTTGTTTTTCAGATCTTTTGGGAGCTGTTTTGATGATCCCATTCTGTCTCACTTCAGCAGAGAGTCAAAGAGAAGTGCAACTTGCATTTAGGCACCTAAAATACATTTTCTCATGATTAAACAGACATTTCTATGAGGTTCAAGGCTTAACAACATAATCCAACCAACTTTGTGTTTAAATTCATCAGTTTTACATGCTGTTACAGGCATTAAAATCAACAAAACCACAAGGGTACCCATATTTTTGCACAGCCAGTTTTTCACATTTTATTTTATTTCATACAACCAAATACTGCTTTTCAAAAAATCTTTGTTTGGAAAACATCCCAGTACTTAGCTGTTCCTGGTAAATTAAAGACATAGCACTTTTATATTTTTTTTGTGAAAGCAGAGTCAATTATAATGCCGGCTGAGAGGGGTTCCCAAACTTTTTCATATGACTGTAGTTGTTTTAGTTTTGTCGTATGTTTGTTGATTATAGTTATTATATTCTAGTTGTTGTTATCATATAGGGCCGGTTATGTTATACCCAGAACGCTGTGGGGAGGAGAGACATACAGTTTAAGATTAAAGGTTTCATTTAATGTTAGTTTAAAGTAAGACACTGCGGGAAAAAAATCATATTGTTTTTTTCAAGCACTGGTCAATTTTGAGATTTTTGTCTATTTAGCTTATTTCATACCAGTATAAATAAAAAGGTCCGCAACAATTTTTTTTTTAAATTTACTTTATTTTAGATTTTTTTTTTTTTTTTACAGAACACAAACACACAACCGAAAAAGTGTCCTGGTGCTTCGAGGAACTTTTAAATTTTTCTAATTTTTCCTCTGATGATCATGTACATGTAACAGCAAACGAGACCATCAGTGCAAAGAATACTATTTTTATATAGTTTTTCTTAATGCCTTTGTCATGGGTATACGCTCACCCAGGAACAACAGCTGGCGTAGTAAAAACACTACCGCTTTTGTCCAAAGGGGGGCGCTAGAATTAACACAAACTAAAAGTTCCTCGGAGCACCTTTAAGACCATTAAAAGACTTGCACTGACCCTGTTGCTGCCGTGTAGGTTGTTGTATATGATCCTGAATCTCTTGCGTGTGTAGTTGCATCTGTAGGTTCCTCCCATAAGGTACTCAATCACCAAACCAACGTCTATCAACGTGATCTTATAGTTAGGAGGAAGGTGGCTCTGTAGGTAAGCATAGGACATACACAGTGGTTAATGAGTGAATCTGCCTGTCTGTCTGTCTGTCTGTCTGTCTGTCTGTCTGTGTATCTATCTATCTATCCATCCATCCATCCATCTATCTGTCAGTGTATATATCTGTCTGTCTGTCTGTCTGTCTGTCTGTCTGTCTGTCTGTCTGTCTATCTATCTATCTATCTATCTATCTATCTATCTATCTATCTATCTATCTATCTATCTATCTATCTATCTATCTATCTATCTATCTATCTATCTATCTATCTATCTATCTATCTATCTATCTATCTATCTATCCATCCATCTATCTATCTATCTATCTATCTATCTATCTATCTATCTATCTATCTATCTATCTGTCATATATATAATCCAGTACCTGTCCGTACTGTGTGTGTGCAATAAAAAAAAATCGAAGGGGGAGCAACGTAGTTAGCAACATGTGCGTTTACAGAGCCTAGGCTGTGTATTAAGATATGGATTTATGTTTAGTGCACACACAGTACGGACAGATCATGAGGAGATATTCACTGATTTTGACAACAAGTGTTCTCCAGTCACCTTTAGTTTATGAGTGAAATAAAAAACATTGATCGATAAAAGCACTTGTTGACTTTACCTGTTTAACATCTCGAACCAGATGGAGAAGAGTCGGGTTGTTCGTAGGTTGTTTCTGAAATACAAGAAAATATTAAAAAACATTTGAACACATATAATTATTTTATTAAAACAACCCACCTCAGGGGGCGCCCTTAGCTCAGTTGGTAGGGCGTCCCCCCCATGGGCCTCGGCCAGCAGCAGACCCGGGTTCAATTCCAGCCCGCGGTCGTACTCTGCATGTCACTCCCCTCTCTGCCCCATTTCAACTCTGTCTCTACACTATCAATAAAGCATAAAAATGCAACAACAAAAACAATCTTAAAAAATAAAAATAATAAATATTTTCATAATTTTACTGTGTTGTATAGTTCCTCTAGTCTACTGTTGGTGATGCTCACGCTCTCTCTCTCTCTCTCTCTCTCTCTCTCTCACACACACACAAACCCACACACATAGCCACACACCCCCACTCAGACACACACACACACCCCCACTCAAACACAAACCCTTCCTCAATCACACACAAACACACACTCACACACACACAATAAAACAACACACACACACACACACACACACACACACACACACACACACACACACAGACACAAACACTAATAATACAACCGTTATCTCACCGTATTGTACAGTTCTTCTAGTCGGCTGATGGTGAGGAATCGGTGCATGCTCACTCCGTTCTCTATCAGCAGCTTCACAAACTCAACTCTGTCCATCACCAAGGCATCCAGCATGGCCTGCTCCAGGGAACTCACCTGGTAACAGACAGACAGACAGACAGACCGACACACACACAGACAGACAGACAGACACACAGACAGACAGACAGACAGACAGACGGACAGACACACAGACAGACAGACACACAGACAGACAGACACACAGACAGAGAGAGAGATACACGGACAGACAGACAGACAGACAGACAGAGATACACAGACAGACAGACAGACAGAGAGACAGACAGAGAGAGAGAGAGAGAGATACACAGACAGACACACATACAGAGAGAGAGATACACAGACAGACAGACAGACACACACAGGCACACAAACAGGCAGGCAGGCAGACACACAGACACACACACACACACACACACACACACAGCATAATTTTATGACAAATCATTATTTATGAATAGTAATATCACAAAAATCGCCTTTTTATGCACACAAACAAAAATAATAATGAAAATAAAATACATTTCGCGAATAAACAGAGCTGAACTGCAGTAAAGTGAAAAGTTAAGGGGAACTCAGTTAAGTGAAAAGTTAAGGGGAACTCACAATTGTATTTCGACTTTTGTTCTCGTTTTTTGTGCATAAAAAAAAATATCCTTCTGACTTCACTCATAGATCATAAGCAATACGAAAAATATATTATATAACCTAACCCTAACCCTAACCCTCTAACCCTAACCCCAACCCTCTAACCCTAACCCTCTAACCCTAACCCTCTAACCCTAACCCCAACCCTCTAACCCTAACCCTCTAACCCTAACCCTCTAACCCTAACCCCAACCCTAACCTTAATCCTCTAACCCTAACCCCCTAACCCAACCCTAACCCCAACCCTAACCCTCTAACCCTAACATTATATATTATTTGTTCTATTCATTGGAATATACAAATAATATTAACTCTACACACCATCCAAAAGTAAACATTTCTATAAATTATTTTTAGGGACAATTTTTCCCAACAAAATAAAAAATTATCTTTCAAAAAAAATAATAAATAAATTGATTTTTCCCCCGGGATTAATACATTTCTATTTTATCTCAATCTTATCCAACTAAAAAAAAGTGTATTGGTGCATGACTATTTTTAAAGGGACACTGTGTAACATTTTAAGTAATTCATTAGCTAAAATCAATTTCCTCATTCATAAATATGTCCTCGTTGGTGTACAATCACCTCTGCCAAAATCTGAATTATCCTCCTGGGCGGAGAATTACAAATATTAATATTACATTTTGTACATTGAGCAGGCAGGTCTTATGGAGGCATCCATGTTTTTGGAATGTTATCAGGTGCATTGTTTAGAATGTAGAATTGTTCTTGTCCTTGAAG
>NC_137230.1:35955093-35957593 GCF_949987685.1 Ammodytes marinus
CTACTCTACATCTACTTTACCCTGCTCTATAACCCTTAAAAGATAGATGATAGATAGATAGATAGATAGATAGATAGATAGATAGATAGATAGATAGATAGATAGATAGATAGATAGATAGATAGATAGGATAGATAGATAGATAGATAGATAGATAGATAGATAGATAGATAGATAGATAGATAGATAGATAGATAGATAGATAGATAGATAGATAGATAGATAGATAGATATTTTAATAAATATGACTTAGGCAATTACGCTATTAGGCTAACGAAAAGTAGATGTAGAGTAGAGTAGATGTAGAGTAAAAGTGGAGTAAATATGATTTAGGCAATTATGCTATGAGGCTGTGATATGTAAAAACAGAGGGTCTATTCTAAAGAAGTTTATGGCATTGCCCATTTATTATTTCTCCCTGTTTGACTACCTTTCTTCCTACAATTAATTGCTTTCATTTAAAGCTATAGTGCGTAACTTCTGTCACCCCCCATGAGGAATTATGAGTAATGACAACAACACTGTCGGTGCATCGCCATCTACATGAGGTAAAGCCTTCAGTGATGGCGCATGGATTTTATACCTTCTGCTGTACGTCCAGGTGGAGCTAATAGGCTTAATCAACTTTTTGTCAACTCGTTTGGCGATGACTTGAATGTCAACAACATTCATTAATAAGAAAAAGTTACACACTGTAGCTTTAAACGCTTCCTGTAGACATTTGTTGAGAACTCTCTATGTGCTTTTAAAGCTTTTGTAGCCTGTGTTCCTTTTGACTATATAACCCTGTGTTCCAAATCACATACTCTTTTCTCTTTACTACACTACATACTAAAGTACAGAAGAGTTTTAGGGCCACAGGAGAGAAAAACAAAAAATCAGATTGGGAAGATTTTTTTTTCATTGTGTCGAGAAATGTCAAGAATAAAGACGAATACTCCAAAATGCTATTGGAGTTAGTGGGGCATTCATGTATTTTCAGCATACTACAATTGGCGTGCATGTATTGGGACATCCTAAATCTTTTTCTGGCATACTAAATAGTAGGGAAGTATGGGGATTGGAACGCAGGGTAAGTTACTGTTTCACATAGGCGGCCGCGCCTCAAGTCAACTAATATTTACCTGGGTGGTGGGGTGGGGGGCTATTTACCTTCGCAAGACACTCTGTATTGTGAGAGCCAGTTTCTGTAGATAACCGATTCAGCCCTATTCACTTAACACATTCCTAGTGTGCGTGTGTGTGTGTGTGTGTGTGTGTGTGTGTGTGTGTGTGTGTGTGTGTGTGTGTGTGTGTGTGAGTGAGAGAGAGAGAGAGCCCTTAACACTGATATGAACAAGCAACAGTCTGAGATTCACATTCCTAGCTTTTGTCTGAACTGGCAACACCCCTCATTTAGGTGAAATAACCTGTCAGTCAAATAGGTTATATTTAGACCAGCTGTGGAAGTGGGGAATGTTTCTGTGTTTGTCTGCCTATCCCTGAAGTCCAAATGGGACGAACATGGAAAATCGAACAATAGATCGGACCAGTTAATAATGTTGGAGGGAGTCAGAATACAGAAGAATTCACAGATTTTTATTATTATTATTATTTTTTTTTGTGTATTTATCATTTTTTTCCATATATTAATCGTTGCATTTCCACTTATTTATTCATTTTGTGCACACATTTTATATGTAACTTAAAGGTGAAGTAAGCGGTTTATTTATGTTAATATAAGTGTTAAATCGCTCTTTATTCGTACAGTGATCACTTACATAATGTGCGCGTTTCATAAAGCCGATCTCTCAGTCAGCTGCTTTGCATGTAATCGGCAAATAAACTTATTGTAGTATCCCGAAATTGTTATCCAATCAGAAGGGAGAACGCTACAAACCAACACTCGTCTCACTCATATATACTATATACACTCCATGGTCTCACTGCCGGTGCACGCCAGAGCAACAGATGGGTGAATGTGTATGCGCCTACAATGGCGGAGCAGGTAAAAAGTCTTCCCAATGTCCGTTTTGATGGTTTTTATCATGTTTTATCACACTTATGGATCTGAGATGATGCTAGATAACTCGCTGCTTGAAGACCGCAGTGCATTAATGTGGTGACGTAGGGACGAGCGAGGGGACTGCTAACTGCAGTAACTGACAGGAAGTTAGCTAAAAGAACCATTCCGCTTACAGCACCTTTACGGTTTTTGTCTGGTTGCTATTGCCAGTATAGATAAAGGTTAAATGATATTAAATACATCTGTGTTTGTTTACTTATGTGTCTGTAATTGATATCGGGGAATATTGGGGGAAAAAAATAAAAATATATGTATAACAAGTTTATCTGTATTGTGCCACAGTCATTCAATGAATAAAACCATGGGATAAAAAAAGGGCTTAGCTCAGTTGGTAGGGCGTCCCCCCCATGGGCCTCGGCCAGCAGCGGACCCGGGTTCGATTCCAGCCCGCGGTCGTTCTCTGCATGTCACTCCCCTCTCTGCCCCATTTCAACT
>NC_137230.1:35962593-35965093 GCF_949987685.1 Ammodytes marinus
GTGTGTGTGTGTGTGTGTGTCTGTCTGTCTGTCTGTCTGTCTGTCTGTCTGTCAGTACACAAGGCGGACAAAAATCCAGTATTTTCCAGTTATACGTTCAAATTTCAAGGACATTTCAAATCTTGAAAACACAATCAAATCAAGCATTTTTCAAACTTCACAGACTCTGTATGACCCTTGTTTAATGTGTATGTTTCTCTAACACTACCACTGCTCCTCCCCAGTGACAGTTAGTGAGAGAGAGACATGATAACAGCACGTTGTTATCACCACGGTTACACCAGGCAAAAGACAAACTGACTCTACAATGCTGCAGCTGTTGGAGTTTAGTTTATCTAACACATAGCAATGGATAGTTATTCTCTAATACAGCTCCAGAAAAAAAAATGAAGAGACCACTCCAAATGTTCAGTGTCTCTCGTTTTACTCTTTAGAGGCATATGTTTGAGTAGAATGAACATTTTGGTTTTATAATATAAACTACTGACAACATTTCTACCAAATTCACAATAAAAATATTGTCATTAAACCTGCAGTGTGTAGAATTGTGGGTTTTATTTCCTAGCAGATTTTGTAGAAAGTAATTATAATATCCATAAGTACATTTAATTTAGTGCATAATAGCTGAATTTTTTTTTTCTAATTATTATTTTTTCCCTTAGAAAGGGTCTCATATATGTCCATATTTCTGAATATTTTGGACCAAGGCCTAGTGCCGCCATCTTGAAAGTGTCATAGTTGGAATGTCATCAGGTGCATCGTTTAAAATTTAGAATTGTTCTTGTCCTTGAAGGCCACTGTAGCTTCTGTTATTATTCGAAAGGGTTGGGGTTACCCAGGGAGCGTTGCATTCTAGAACTTTGTAGAACTTTCTTGATGATGTCATATTACACACTGCACCTTTAAAGAGCATTTTCAATAAATAATGTAGAGATGAACATTGGAGAAAAATCCAGACTGGTCTCTTAATTTTTTCCGCGGCTGTATAAATGACATAGGTGCTGCCTCCCCGCCACATGTCCAAGTGTCCCTGGGCAAAGAGACACTGAACCCTAAATTCCTCCCGATAGTTAGCTTGCACCCTGCGTGGTAGCTGCCTCCGTTTGACTGGTTTTTCACTCACCTCTGAAAACTCTACACATGACAGTTCCCTTGTTAGAAAGGTTTACACATTATAATGTCAATTTATATTAACCTGTGTGAATATTCAAGACCAGGTTTTACCATAAATTGTTATGCAGAATTATACAGCAGTTGGTTCTGACCGAGTGATTTGATTGGCCGAGAAACATTCCATGCGTTCTGAAGCAGCGCTGATATGAGCGTCCAACATCACTCCCAATGTTCAGGGACTGTTCATCAAACTGACCAAACTGACTAAATCACTCCGCTCACTGATGAGCCGGAGCTTCACTTGTGTAAACTGTGTGTGTGTGTGTGTGTGTGTGTGTGTGTGTGTGTGTGTGTGTGTGTGTGTGTGTGTGTGTGTGTGTGTGTGTGTGTGTGTGTGTGTGTGTGTGTGTGTGCTCCCTCTCACGTGCTATTGCTTAATTGTATTTGCTGAGTTATTCTCATGCCTGGGCAGAGGCTAATCTGGTTCAGAGCCGGCCCGAGGCATAAGCGAACTAAGCGGCCGCTTAGGGCCCCCGACTGCCTGGGGGGCCCCCTAAAAAAAAAAAAAAAAATTTTTTTTTTTTTTTTTTTTTTTAGTTTGTGTGTTTGATATTAACATCATACTAGGGTTGCCGCGGTAGTAGGTGTTACCGGTGTTACTCGGTGTTGAGGCTCACACCGGTGGGAGCCTCAACACCGAGCAACACCGGATAGTCTAGGCATAGATGCCTATTAAAAAAAAAAATAGACATAAAAGCCAATTGGTTCAATTTTGCGTGACGGCGGCAGTTCATTCGGCTAAATAAAAAACTAGTATGTCTAAGGCTACTCTAAATTCTAAGTTATAATAAGGCTACTCAGAAAACAATGAAACTGAAAGTGTCTGCTCCACTCCGTGCAGCGCAGAGCCGCGTCACAGCAGCGGAGTCTCCCGTAGAGAGTTTATAAGACGATGGCGGAGGACTTGGCTTCAAAGCCCAAAGCAAACGCGCCTATTTGGCAATATTTTTGATGAAACCCTATTACTAGGGAACCTGAAAACGTAGGCTAAACTAGGTAGTCTGCAAACTGTTGAAGATTCAGCAACGGGAGGTAACCGGAGGTAACACACACACACTCACACACCCGCACCTACACAGCGGCAGGCTGTCTGTGTGCTGCTGCTCCGTGTCGATGACAGCTTGCCGTGAAAAAAGTATTAATTGTAAAGTGTGTGTGTGGGGGGGGGGGGGGACATGTTAAGTCCCCAGTGGAAATCACGCCGCAAATATAGGCCTATCCGTGGTAGCTTCACTCAAAACATTTGGAGCTAAAGCCCCGGTAAAATGACGTCGCGTCACCGACACACCTCAAAGTGCACGACAACAGTTATTGACAACACTGTAGA
>NC_137230.1:35970093-35972593 GCF_949987685.1 Ammodytes marinus
TTAACTGACAAACTTGACAACTATCGTACAGTATATGTCTATCCCATTTCATCTCCGCCTCTCCAAACAAAAACAAAAATACAACAAATTGTTTTTTTAAATAAATTAAATAATAATAATAATAATAATAATAATAATAATAATAATAATAATAATAATAATAATAATAATAATAATAATTAAACGTTTTAAAAAAAATAAGAAAATTAAGAAAAAAAATAAATAAATAAAAAAAAAAGAAAAAAAAAGTGGAAATATTTTCACCAAATCTTCATTGTCAGCTAAACTAATATATTATTTTTATTTCCGACCACATGTACCTGTGTTAACCCCTCCAGTGAGTATCCATGCCCCGGTAGTGACAGCAGCCTTGATCAGCCCCTTCCCCAATAATAGTCATTTAAAATAACTACACTTAACCGACGACTATCGTACAGTATAGGCTATGTCTACCCCATTCCGTCGCCGCCTCTCCAAACTGTCTTATAAAAGGAAAAATGCCCCAAAAAAATCTTAAAAAAAAAAAAAATTAAAAAAAATTAAATCAAAATTTATAAAAATATATAAAAAGAAAATTAAAAAAACATAAAATAAATGTTTTTTTTTTTTTTTTTTTTAAATCAGCTAAACTAAGATATTATTATTTCCGACCACATGTACCTGTGTTAACCCCTCCAGTAAGTATCCAGGCCCCGGTGGTGACAGCAGCCTTGATCAGCCCCTTCCCGACCACCTGCTTGATGCGCGGGTGCAGCTCAAAGTTCTGGACCCCGCCATGCACCGAGATGAGGATCTTAGGAAGCTCCATGTGCCACTCCTTCAGCATCAGCCTCAGGATGCTCTCAGGGCGGGAGTCATTGGACAGACGCACATACTGAGATACAGAGAGATAGATGGATGGATAGAGAGACAGACAGACGGATGGACAGACAGACAGACAGACAGACGGATAGACGGATGGATGGACAGACAGACAGACAGACAGACAGATAGATAGATGGGTGAATAGACAGACAGACAGACAGACCGACAGACAGACAGACATACAGACGGATAGACGGATGGATGGATAGACAGATAGATGGATAGACAGATAGACGGATAGATGGAGGATGGATAGATAGATGGATGGATGGAGGGATAGATGGAGTGTTGGATAAAAGAGAGAGAGAGAGAGCAAGAGAGAGAGACAGAAACAGAGAGACAGAGAGAGAGAGAGATGGATGGACAGACGGACGGACAGAGACAGACAGACAGATGGATGGATAGACGGATGGACAGACAGACAGACAGACACAGACAAACGAAAAAGCATTAGTGCATGAAAAGAGCAGCAGTGAAAAACCTCAACAACCAACATTACATTTCAATGAGTGATCAACAGTATAGGCCAGTTAACTGACAATACATTGATTTTATCTGGAGAAAATGAGATTTTCACACTAAATAAGTACCTTGGTCCTGTATGAGTGTGTAGTGTGTTTCTATTACATTTGAATTCAGAGACTGTTGGTGGTTAGTGTTTTGTTATGCTTAAAAAAAAAAAACTGTTATGTGCTCATGTACTGTGCTCACTTTTCTGTCCATAATAAAAATAAAAATAAATTTAAAAAAAAATGTGTGTAATGTTAATTTCTTAGTCTTTTTGTGTATTTTAACAGATAAAAAAACACCCCTCTCTCCCCCCCTTACCTGGGCCCTGTATGAGTGGGACCCCCCCTGGAAGTTGACGACCCCGTATGCGTCCGTGGGGGAGGGGGCTGTGTGTGTGTCCACGCTCCACTACTTTTAATCTAATGGTTATTTTTTTATTTATATATTGATGTGGTTGGTTAACAATACAAGCACCCACTGGATAATGTAGTTTCATTCATGATTTTGTTAAGAGTTATTAAGATAAAGGGTATGAAAGTTGTTGCTGTAATTCTCTCACATAGGCTATATATAATTAAAAAATAAATGTATTTAACCTTTCATTTAAAAACAGACAAAAATACAGCTATAGTTCTGCGTAATGTTGATTTCTCTCAGTCTTTTTGCATATTTTAACATGACAAAATCGACCATAGCCAGAACACCCCCCCTTACCTTGGCCCTGTATGAGTGGGACCCCCCCTGGAAGTTGACGACCCCGTATGCGTCCGTGGGGGAGGGGGCTGTGTGTTTGTCTACGCTCCATTCCTCCGGGGCGGGTAGGGGCACCGCGGGGTTCTCTCCCTGCTTCACCTCACTCAGCTTTGGGCCGACGCTCGCCGGGAAGCCCACATGCTGCCGGACCAGACGACCACAGCAACACCTAGAGGGGGGGGACATGGGGGGGACAGAGGGGGGGACAGGCAGGTTAATGGCTGGGACAGTTAAATATACATACAAATATTACTATTTTTCAATATGGATTTTTTTCTATATAGCTATATTTTTTTCTATAATATATTTTTTTAAGATAATTTTTTTTAAATGTTTGGTGTTTTATTACAGCCAGGTTAATGGATGGCGCAAT
>NC_137230.1:35977593-35988946 GCF_949987685.1 Ammodytes marinus
ATGCCAAAACTGTACCAACAATATATCAAAACCAAATTGTGTAACCGTATGGCACACAAAAAAGTAAAGGAAAGTAATGCATAATTGTATTAAAGAACTGCATTTATCCCCCTAAGGCCCATTCTGAGCCAGGAAAAACCCAGTGTGTGTGTGTGTGTGCGTGTGTGTGCGTGTGTGTGTGAGAGAGAGACACTGTGTGTGTGTGGAGTGAGAGAGAGTGTGTGTGTGTGTAAAGTAACTAAGTTAACATGAACCCTCTCACTCAGGTCAATCCCGCTAAGCGACAAACAATGACCGATGGAAACAAAGACACACACACACACACACACACACACACACACACACACACACACACACACACACACACACACACACACACACACACACACACACACACACACACACACACACACACACACACACACACACACACACACACACACACACACACACACACACACACACACACAGCAAACTTAACACTCACCGGACGAGCTGTTGGCAGATTTGACATCCTGGAAGGCATCTGGAAAGAATGTCATGGCAGAATAATTAATAAATAATTTATTTAAACGTGACACTACCTCAATATATAAAACATTTACAAAGATATAAACGACTGAATTAACAAGTTTCAAATTATCACTTCCTTCTCTTGATTTTAAAGGTGGAGTCAGTGATTCTGGAGAACGCTTGTTGTCAAAATCACTTTGTCAAAATCAGTGAATATCTCCTCACGATCTGCTACCTGTCTGTACTGTGTGTGCACGGGGGGGGGGGGGGGGGGGGAGGGGAAGATGGTGCTATTACACAGCCTAGGCTCTGTAAACCGGTATGTAAACAAAGTGACTCGGACCAACACTGTGAGGAGATATTCACTGATTTGGTCAAAAAGTGATTTTAAACATCAAGCGTTCTCCAGAATCACTGACAACACCTTTAAAAAATATATATTTAATATTTATTGTGTCGTGTGTTCACCTTTTGCAGTTGTGTGTTTGTGTTCTTTGTAAAAAAAAATATATATATATACAAAAATAAACTATTTAAAAAATACATACAGCTCTGGAAAAATGTAAGAGACCAGTCTGGATTTTTCTTAAATCTTCATCTCTACATTACTTATTGAAAATGCTCTTTAATGACAAAACATGTATTGTGAATTTGGTGGAAATGCTGTCAGTAGTTTATATTATAAAACCAAAATGTTCATTCTACTCAAACATATGCCTATAAAGAGTAAAACGAGAGACACTGAACATTTGGAGTGGTCTCTTAAGTTTTTTCCAGAGCTGTATGTATATTGAATAGACACAAGATATACTCTTAAAGGTGCAGTGTGTAATATGACATCATCAAGAAAGTTCTACAAAGTTCTAGAATGCAACACTCCCTGGGTAACCCCACCCCTTTAGAATAATAACAGAAGCTACAGTGGCCTTCAAGGACAAGAACAATTCTAAATGTTAAACAATGCACCTGATGACATTCCAACTATGACACTTTCAAGATGGCGGCACTAGGCTTTGGTCCAAGATATGCAGGAATATGGACATATATGAGACCCTTTCAAAAGAAAAAAAAAATTCAGCTATTATGCACTAAATTAAATGTACTTATGGATATTATAATTACTTTCTACAAAATCTGCTAGGAAATAAAACCCAAAATTCTACACACTGCAGGTTTAAGTTACAGAAGCCTACAATGATCTTCTCCGTTTTGAGAAAAGGGGATTTCGGCAGACCAAGTTGTTTGAGGACATAACTGAAGGTCATCTGTGAGTTTGGCACGAGGCCACACACACGCGCACACACACACACACACACACACACACACACACACACACACACACACACACACACACACACACACACACACACACACACACACACACACACACACACACACACACACACACACACACACACACACACACACACACACACACACACACACACACACACACACACACACACACACACACACACACACACACACACACACACACACACACACACACACACACACACACACACACACAGTTTAGTGAACGCTGCCAAGAAACCTCTCACTGTGATAATAGTCACATGCAGCTCTTTGGGGCCAATGTTAAAGGTGCAGTCAGTGATTCTGGAGAACGCTTGTTGTCAAAATCAGTGATCGAAAAACCCTACTAACATCCTACTCATACTCATTTTGACGTCAATTTGAGTATGTTGTGGTTGTGTGTGTGAGTTTGTGTAGGCGAGAAATGCACGGATGAGTACTAACTTCGGGGAAGATTTTGTGTATGGATCGAGAGGATACTTTCCCTACTCAACCGCCCCACAATGCATTGCGTCTTTTAAAAACGGCATGGAATATGTTTCTCAAATTCTTTATTGCTTCTGTATTACTTACTTCACTGTAAACGGTCCGACGAACCTCGCATACACAATCTATCGTTAAGTAGACAGTATGTAGTATATACATGTAGAGTATGTAGGAGGGAGGACGTTAGTAGGGCTTTTAGTATGTAGTATATACATGTTGAGTATGTAGGAGGGAGGACGTTAGTAGGGCTTTAACAACACAGCCAATATTTTCTCAGTTGATCTCTCGAGTATAAATAAAGGTTAAATCAAATGGGGGGGGTCGGGGTGGGGGGGAGATCAAAAATCGCTAACAATGGTGTCTGCGGTAGTGGCTATACTCTTGACTTATACTAACACATCCAAACTCCTCTTGGACAAACGGCACGTATCATAGTTAACAGAGAAAAGCCAAATGGCAAATCATTTATGTGAAAGAAAAACACAGTGAAGGAGAGTAACTCAGTGTCTCGGAGATGTTGTTGCAAGATGTCGTGAGAAGAAAAGGAAGGAATGGAGAAATGCCTCTGAGCTGGTGGTTGAATAGTAAAACCATGTAACTTAGGGGACACTACAAGATGCATTCATGTGCCGTAGGATAAGTGGGAAAATAAGTCCCTGAATTATTTTTTTTCGCTTTTCTGATGTATTTTAATCTTGATGTATTTGATGCCCCCTGTAAAGCACTTTGAATGGCCTTGTGTCTGAATTGTGCTATAGAAATAAACTTGCCTTGCCTTGAACACATCGGAGTCGGAAGCATAACTTAACAACACTGAAAGTCGGACAATTTGGGCAGCACCTGAACGCAGCATCAATATTGACTAACTACGGACTTGAACAAAATGTTCTATTATTTCTCCTTTGTCTAACTCTTCATAACTGGATGTCTGTTTACTCATGCTGCTGTACCTTTAACTGAGCTAGTTCAAGTGTGTGTGTGTGTGTGTGTGTGTGTGTGTGTGTGTGTGTGTGTGTGTGTGTGTGTGTGTGTGTGTGTGTGTGTGTGTGTGTGTGTGTGAGTGAGTGTGAGTGAGTGAGTGAGTGAGAGAGAGAGAGTGTGTGAGTGAGTGAGTGAGAGAGAGATAGAGAGAGTGTGTGAGAGAGAGAGAGAGAGAGTGAGTGAGTGAGTGAGTGAGTGAGTGGGTGAGTGAGTGAGTGAGAGTGAGTGTGTGAGTGAGTGAGTGAGTGAGCGTGTGTGCGTGAGAGTGAGAGAGTGCGTGTGAGTGTGTGTGAGTGTGTCTCATGTACACATGGTAACACTGGCCTGCTGCTAAAGCTAATATGAAACCCCTCCACACACATTTTAACACGGCTTTGTAAGATTCCTGAAAGTCTGAGAAAAATCCCCTCTGATATTCGACAGAAGAATTTGGTTCGTGAGTTTACACACAGAAAGGAATTATAGTTAAAAGATGGAGACAGCATGTGCGGAGAATGCTTGTTGTCAAAATCACTCTTTGTAGGGGGGCGCCCTTAGCTCAGTTGGTAGGGCGTCCCCCCCCCCCCCCCCCCCATGGGCCTCGGCCAGCAGCGGACCCGGGTTCGATTCCAGCCCGCGGTCGTTCTCTGCATGTCGCTCCCCTCTCTGCCCCATTTCAACTCTGTCTCTACACTGTCAATAAAGCACAAAAGTGCCAAAAAAAAATCTAAAAAAAATTATATAAAAGGGTATGTAAACAAAGGGGGTCCACTTAATCAAGCAACATGCCCATTTACAGAACCTTGGCTTTGTATGAATACAGGATTTTCTGTCAGCGCAAAACCGTACGTGCAGGTTAACAGCTTGTGAGGAGATATTCACAGATTTTTGACAACAAGCATTCTCCAGAATCACTGACTCCACCTTTAACACAGTAATTATTGTAACACACCTAAACACACCACACAATGTAATTACAGTGTTACCATGGCTCTCGCACACACACACAGGCACACGCACACACAGGCACACACACAGGCACACACACACACACACACACACACACACACACACACACACACACACACACACACACACACACACACACACACACACACACACACACACACACACACACACACACACACACACACACACACACACACACACACACACACACACACACACACACACACCTGTGGGGGTCCTTTGACACTGGAAGTATGTAGACACATTCCCTCTTGGTGAAAGCGCTTTCTATCCAGGGTTTCTGGGACTGTGGACAAAAGACAAAAAAAATATGTAACTTTATTTATTTTTTTTCATTTATTTTTTTTCATTTAACTTTTATTTATCCTCGAGAGACCAATTGAGGGGTGACCCTCATTTTCAATGACGTCGAGTCAAAACAAATTCAAAACAACAATACAAACAAAATATTCAATGCAAAAACATCAAATACACAACAAGTGAAGAGAAGAAAAAACAAAACGATTGAAACATTTACAGAGTGGGGAAGAGTGGCAGCAATTAAAAGGCATAAAGTACAATATAGTCTAATTAAAACAGTTACAAGTAGAGTTTGGCAGATCCAAGATAGTCTGTTTAAATTGGCCAAAGGATATGAATGTATTTAGTTTAATTTTTAGCTGTAAGTTGTTCCAGGATAATTTAAACAGGGACAATGTACAAGAGAAACATCAACAAACCCTGCGTTCCAATCCCCATACTTCTCCTACTATTTAGTATGCCAGAAAAAGATTTAGGATGTCCCAATACATGCACGTCAATTGTAGTATGCTGAAAATACAGAAACGCCCCACTAACTCCAATAGCATTTTGGAGTATTCATCTTTATTCTTGACATTTCTCGACAAAAAATCTTCCTCGTCGGATTTTTTTTTCTCTCCTGTGGCTCTAAAACTCTTCTGTACTTTAGTATGTAGTGTAGTAAAAAGACTAAAACTCTTCTGTACTTTAGTATGTAGTGTAGTAAAAAGACAAAAGTATGTGATTTGGAACGCAGGGTAAGTTTAGAGCAAGGAGAGATGCATTGTACCAGGTTTTAGCAAACTGCTATTTTTGACCTGTTTCAGTCCTTGGGCAGGTAACAATAAATACTACAAAACTAAAACAAGACACAACAATATCTAAACATGGAATTAGAAATTAGAAGAATAACATAATTTATGAGAAGTCAATCAATCAATTGGGGGCGCCCTTAGCTCAGTTGGTAGGGCGTCCCCCCCCCACCCCCCCATGGGCCTCGGCCAGCAGCGGACCCGGGTGCGATTCCAGCCCGCGGTCGTTCTCTGCATGTCACTCCCCTCTCTGCCCCATTTCAACTCTGTCTCTACACTATCAATAAAGCATAAAAATGCCTAAAAAAAAAAAAAAAAAAAAAAAAAGTCAATCAAGTTATTTATTAAACAGATGTATTGTGTTTGTTTAGGAACTAACTCAAGATATTTAGATATATTTCTGAAACAGTCTCATTTAGTCCTTTCTGGGACTATGGACAAAAGACAAAAAACATACATCGTTAGTGCTAGGAAATCAATCAATCAATCAATCAATCAATCAATCAATCAATCAATCAGGTTATTTATTAAGCCGATCTATTATGTTTGCATTGACTAAACTCGAGCTGTTGATGTTAAAAACACAATGATTCTGTGTGTAGTAGTTGAGTGTTTGTACCAACAGCACAGATTCTACCCTCGACCCTCAACTACAGGGTCGGTGGTTCGATCCCCAGTCTCCCCCGCCACATGTCCAAGTGTCCCTGGGCAAAGAGACACTGAACCCTAAATGTCTCCCCATAGTTAGCCTGCTGCTATCGGAGTATGAATGTGTGTGTGAATGGTAACGCTTGAAAAAGAGTCTCCGGTCACAATGGGATTTTATAAATAAAGGTTTAAAAAAAAAAAAAGGTAGGTAGGTAGGTAGGTATCTAAGAATGTAAAATAAATGAAAAAATGTACTTCATAAAAGTAGCACATACAGTTCAGGAGGCCACATCAGCTACAGGTGTCGGCCAATGTTATAAACTGCAGTGTATAATCTCTAGGATTTATGATTCAGGAATGTTCAATTAATGGCTGAAGCTTTATTGTTGAGCTCAGGGGAGATTAGGACCAATAATTCCACCATGCAAAGAGAGGGGAACCTGCAAACTTTTTTTGGCATTTTCAAGCTTTATTAGACAGTACAGAGTTGAAATGGAGAGACAGACAGACAGACAGACAGAGAGACAGAGAGAGAGAGAGAGAGGGGGGATGACCTGCAGTAAAGGTCCACAGGTCGGATTTGAACCTGGGACCACTGCAACGAAGGCCAGAGCCAATATGGTACGCGCTCTATCCACTACGCCACCCTGCAAACTAAACTAAATACAAAGCACTTCAACTATTCAACTCAAACTCAAAGAATATAATTGTCACTCACTCACTCACTCACTCACTCACTCACTCACTCACTCACTCATAACATAGTCTCTATACAACAGCCAGGGTTTGGATATGTTGTGAGGCAGGCGGTTAACAAGTGAGTTATTTTCTACTGGAGCTGGTCAATGTTTCCATGTAGTTCAACATAGACAGAGCAGATAATTAAAGGTGGAGTCAGTGATTCTGGAGAACGCTCGTTGTCAAAATCACTGAATATCTCCTTACGATCTGTTAGTGCTGTGTGTGAGCTGAGAACATATCCAGTGTTGTTAATACACAGCCTAGGCTCTGTAAATGGGCATGTTGCTAGCTGTGATGGGGACCTTTGTTTACACAAAAAGTGGGGACAGGTAGTGGGATCATGAGGAGATATTTATTTACTGAATTTGAAAAGTGATTTTGACAACAAGCGTTCTCCAGAATCGCTGACTGCACCTTTAAAACTGCTTTTAATAAATCAAAAAGGAAGCTGCCTTCACTCAATTCACATCAATGATCATTCTCATCATGAAAAATAACTGGCTAAATGTAAACTGGACCAACGCAAATGACACTGGCCCGTGTGTGTCACAGTTTATAGAAGTGATTACCAACTCTTATAAACTAAAAATAAAGGGTGTCTCTCCAAATCGTGGATTCCAAGTTCATCTCATTGTCAGCATTTTGAATTAAATCTAGAAATGCTGCCAAAATAAACACTGAAAGGAATCAATCAAACCCATTATCTATCCCTTAAAAGGTGCAGTGTGTAATATGACATCATCAAGAAAGTTCTACAAAGTTCTAGAATGCAACGCTCCCTGGGTAACCCCAACCCTTTAGAATAATAACAGAAGCTACAGTGGCCTTCAAGGACAAGAACAATTCTAAATGTTAAACAATGCACCTGATGACATTCCAACTATGACACTTTCAAGATGGCGGCGACTAGGCCTTGGTCCAAAATATGCAGAAATATGGACATATATGAGACCCTTTCTAAGGGAAAAATAAATAATAAAAAAAAATGTTCCGGCTAGTATGCACTAAATTAAATGTACTTATGGATATTATAATTACTTTCTACAAAATCTGCTAGGAAATAAAACCCAAAATTCTACACACTGCAAGTTTAAAGCACCCATTCTTAGTGACAAACGTCTTATCCAAAGATTCAGTTGCACAGCCTCCAAACAAAATGGCGACCAATAAAATGTTTTTGCCATTCTCACAATATTCTCAAAATTAATCATAATAAAAAAAAATACGTTTTCACGTAATGTGCAAGATTTTTTTTTCTTCAAATTTCAACATTGTAAAATGTAGTAAAATCAGAAATCAGTCAATACGTCATTGACCACTAAACAAACACGTCATCCCAACACCATCGACACGAGTCACTTTTACCTCAATATCATTCTTCCACATCTCCATGTCTAAGGGCTTTGTAGAGAAACATGCAACATAAAATCCTTTGTGGATTCCAACTACATTTGGTTTATGATTGATGGACACACTGACATTCCCCTCAGAGTGAGAGCGTCTACTGTCGCATTGAAAACCAGGACTTTAAGTTTGTCTTGTTTGTTTGACGTCAAATTTTATGACCATGATACCTTTTTTTCTTTAAAGATATTTCTTTGGCATTTTTATGCTTTATTGATAGTGTAGAGACAGAGTTGAAATGGGGCAGAGAGGGGAGTGACATGCAGAGAACGACCGCGGGCTGGAATCGAACCCGGGTCCGCTGCTGGCCGAGGCCCTTGGGGGGGGGGGACGCCCTACCAACTGAGCTAAGGGCCCCTATGACCATGATACTTTCACCTAAATTCCAATTTCTGATACCCGTTTTAGCCAAATTAAACTATTTGACGAAGATGTTAAGACTACAACTGACTAATGTTTTGAGTTGTCGTCGACTAAAACAATGAAGACTGGGGGGTGCCCTTAGCTCAGTTGGTAGGGCGTCCCCCCCCCCCCATGGGCCTCGGCCAGCAGCAGACCCGGGTTCGATTCCAGCCCGCGGTCGTTCTCTGCATGTCACTCCCCTCTCTGCCCCATTTCAACTCTGTCTCTACACTATCAATAAAAGCATTAAAATACCAAAAAAAAAATATATATAAAAAAATAAAAATAAACTTTGCTGGCAAAATGAACACTCTCGAACTTCCGAACAGGGTCTATAAAAAAAATTATGCGTTTCAAATAATGTTTAAAAAATCTAAATTTTAAAAAGGTTAATCTAAAATGGGCTGCATGTCATTGACCACTATACAAAAACACGTCATCCCAACACTTGACCACTGACATATGGCCACAGTCTCACACACACACACACACACACACACACACACACACACACACACACACACACACACACACACACACACACACACACACACACACAGTCTGACCGTAAGTTACCTTAATATCATCTTCTTCATCTCCGTGTGTGAGCGCTTTGTAGAGAAACATGCCAAAGAAAATCCTCTACTCATCTCCCGGTCAAACCACAGTAGCCACAAGCCTTTCCACACACTAAAAAAAAGCACTGGATCGTCGGTATGTCTGTCCCCTAGCCCCCTAGCCCCCTCAAAATAACCAACGCTCTATTTCCACACAGGACTGGAAGTTTAGGCAATTTTCTGTTAGCGTACAGGTCCGGGAAAAGTTAAAAACTAAGCTATCGGTGAAGTGTAGCCCGCAAGACTCCAACCAATGTTAATCTGTAGAAGAGCCACAGATGAATGTGTCTGTGAACCAACTAGATATTATAGGTGGTTGTCGGTGTGTGTGTGTGTGTCCGTGTAATTGTGTGTGTGTGTGTGTGTGTGTGTGTGTGTCTGAATGGGTGTGTGTGTGTGTGTCCGTCCCTCTGTGTTAGTGTGTGTCTGTGTGAGAATATGTGTGTGTGTGTGTGTGTGTGTGTGTGTGTGTGAGACTGGCTTAGTGGATGGACACACACACACACACACACACACACACACACACACACACACACACACACACACACACACACACACACACACACACACACACACACACACACACACACACACACACACACACACACACACACACACACACACACACACACACACACACACACACACACACACACACACACACACACACACACACACACACACACACACACACAGAGATTTATACCTAGTAGTTGTCTACTAAAGACACACCACCAACTGTGATCCACAAAACATTCTCCCAACGACAGAGGCCCTGCTCTTAACTGCTTCAGGAAGAGAGGGCAACGAAAATTCAAAATACTAAGATCAAACTTACCCTGTGTTCCAATTCACATACTCTTTCTTTTTACTACACTACATACTAAAGTACAGAAGAGTTTTAGTCTTTTTACTACACTACATACTAAAGTACAGAAGAGTTTTAGGGCCAGGAGAGAGAAAAATCAGATAAGCAAGATTTTTTTTTTTTATTATGTCGAGAAATGTCAAGCACAAAGACGATTACTCCAAAATGCTATTGGAGTTAGTGGGGCATTTATGTTTTTTCAGCATACTACAATTGATATGCATGTATTGGGACATCGTAAATCTTTTTTCTGGCATACTAAATAGTAGGGAAGTATGGGGATTGGAACGCAGGGTTAGGCCTGTTTAAAAGCCACAAAATGGTTTTCTTATATTTATATATATATATATATATATACGTATATACAGCTCTGGAAAAATTAAGAGACCAGTCTGGATTTTTCTTAAATCTTCATCTCTACATTTCTTATTTAAAATGCTCTTTAATGACAAAATGTATTGTGAATTTGGTAGAAATGTTGTCAGTAGTTTGTAGAATAAAACCAAAATGTTCATTCTACTCAAACATATGCCTATGTATAGTAAAACGAGAGACACTGAACATTTGGAGTGGTCTCTCAATTTTTTCCAGAGCTGTAGGGCAGCTGTGGTGAAGTGTGTAGGGTGGTTGACCCTCAACTACAGGGTCGGTGGTTGGATCCCCCGTCTCCCCGCCACATGTCCAAGTGTCCCTGGGCAAAGAGACACTGAACCCTAAATTGCTCCCGATAGTTAGCCTGCACCCTGCGTGGTAGCTGCTGCTGCTATCGGTGTATGAATGTGTGTGTGAATGGTAACGTGGGAATGGGAACAGGTCTCCCTTGAAAAAGAGTCTCCGGTCTCAATGGGATTAACCTGTATAAATAAAGGTAACAAAAAAATATATTTACATAAGGCAGTGACGTTATGATGTTGACTTTTACAGTTAGTCTAAATTCTAAATCCGCTGTGTCCACATATGATTTAAAGGTGCAGTGTGTAGAATTTCTTGGCATTTTTAACAACAGACTTGGTAGAAATGTAATACAATATTCATAAGTATGTTTTAATTAGTGTATAATAAATATTTTTTTCTTTTATTACCTTAGAATGAGTCTATTCAGCCCCGGACAAAATGAAGAGACCACTCCAAATGTTCAGTGTCTCTCGTTTTACTCTTTATAGGCATATGTTTGAGTAGAATGAACATTTTGGTTTTAAACTATAAACAACTGACAACATTTCTACCAATTCCAAAACATTTATTGTCATTAAAGAGCATTTCCATGAAGTAATGTAGAGATGAAGATTGAAGAAAAATCCAGACTGTTCTCTTAA
>NC_137230.1:35996646-36006646 GCF_949987685.1 Ammodytes marinus
TCGAATTTATTTAAAGTTATGGATTTTATGAAAAAACTGTTCATGAGTTATTGTTGTCTGGAATGAGCTGAACATTTAGACGTAAGAATGGAGTTTCTAGGATGAATCCTCAGGGAGGAGAAGAGATTTGAAACTTTTCATAATTTTGGTTTAATTGCTTATTAATTATGAAGTTATGAATTTTTTTGAAAGTTTTGAATGAAAGCAATAATGTGAAAAATGGGCTGAATATGAGGATAGTTGAAGGAAGTTTGTGGAATGAAGCATGTTGAAGATATGGCCGAACATGAATATGGCGGAATAATAAGAATAAATGCGGTGAATATCAAAGCTGTGAATGCTTTCAGCATTCACACCAAAAATACAAGTGCCTCCAGTGGTGTTTGGGTCACACACACATCACACGCAGGTCAGCTGTGTGTTTGAACCAGCAGCTAAACCTCTGCAGCAGAGTGTGAGTGTGTGTGTGTGTGTGTGTGTGTGTGTGTGTGTGTGTGTGTGTGTGTGTGTAGGGACAACAGGGGAGCTTTTCCATTGATAAAAACAACAAACTGAAACTGTGACCAATTCTCTCTTTTCTTTTCAAAGGCCTACTAGTCCAGGGAGGGGGTCACTGGGAAAAACTTTATCAGCCATCTTTAAATGGGCTTGTTTGTGTGTGTGTGTGTGTGTGTGTGTGTGTGTGTGTGTGTGTGTGTGTGTGTGTGTGTGTGTGTGTGTGTGTGTGTGTGTGTGTGTGTGTGTGTGTGTGTGTGTGTGTGTGTGTGTGTGTGTGTGTGTGTGTGTGTGTGTGTGTGTGTGTGTGTGTGTGTGTGTGTGTGTGTTGGCCAACTGCGAATAGATTCAAGCGTGAGATAACAGAGCTGAGAGAGGCAGGCTTAAGCACGCAAGGCGCACACACACACACACACACACACACACACACACAAAATAAATACACACACACACACAATAAATAAACAAACAATCACACACACTCCAGTGGTGCTTGAGTATACACAGCAAAATGATGATGAAAGTGCATTTTCAACCAGCTCTTACAGCGCTAAGTCCCAAGCCGATGACCAAGCAAAATAATGTCCACTATGACACAAGACATTTGCAATAAAAAGCTAAATTACGGGGGCGCCCTTAGCCCGGGTTCGATTCCAGCCCGCGGTCGTTCTCTGCATGTCACTCCCCTCTCTGCCCCATTTCAACTCTGTCTCTACACTATCAATAAAGCATAAAAATGCCCAAAAAAATATCATAAAAAAAAAAAATAATAAAAAAAAAAAAAAAAAAATTACATTACATTATTAATGATAAAAATTAATTTATGGCCGGGGGTGAGTCTTAAGATGATAGATTTATGATGATAGAATTATTCAATACTAAGAATTACATGTAGAGAAAATATGTTTTGTAAACTAACTGCAGGCTCTGTGAATGTAAACAAATCCCCTCCTCTGAAACTGCACAGTGACCCTTTAAAAATAAATGAATCAACTACACTACACTGATACAGCAAGCACACACACACACACACACACACACACACACACACACACACACACACACACACACACACACACACACACACACACACACACACACACACACACACACACACACACACACACACACACACACACACACACACACACACACACACACACACACACACACACACACACACACACACACACACACACACACACACACACACACACACACACAAGCCTTTCCCCTCATCAGCCCTGAGGTAAAGCTGTAGCATGTGACTGGCTCACCGCTATGAATTGTGGGAAATAAGACGTTTGCGCTGACTGTCGAATCATGCTCTGTGTGTGTGTGTGTGTGTGTGTGTGCTACTTTGTGATTCTGTAAATGTGCACAGTCGGACACAAAATCTCAAGCTCTGTTTACGCACTTAGACGTACTGTATGCTACAATGTACACACACACACACACACACACACACAGAGAAAGACCGACAATGTGTCGAATCATGCTACATGCTGTGTGAATGTGTGCGAGTGAGTGAGTGAGTGAGTGAGTGAGTGAGTGAGTGAGTGAGTGAGTGAGTGAGTAAATGTATACAGCCATATTGTTGTTATTATTATTATATAGTCAAAATATTCCATGGAAATTGTGCACTAACAACACAGCACAGCGGTCAGATGTGAGTCACAGTTGTGTTCATGAGTCAGCTTATCTGTCTATACCATACCGGGAAGTTATTGGGAGAAATACTTTTTTATATATTGGGGACAATGGAAGAAAATTAGCACACACACACACACACACACACACACACACACACACACACACACACACCTACAGCATCTTATCTGTTAATGAATGATCATTGATTGACCCTATCGTAAATATATGAAAGACTTATCTACCGGCAATACTTTATTATATGTATCACACACACACAGGCACAGGCACACACACACACACACACACACACACACACACACACACACACACACACACACACACACACACACACACACACACACACACACACACACACACACACACACACACACACACACACACACACACACACACACACACACACACACACACACACACACACACACACACACACACACACACACACACACACACACACACACACACACACACACACGATCATGAGGAGATATTCACTGATTTTGACAACAAGCGTTCTCCAGAATCACTGACTACACCTTTAAACTGTACGAAGTCTGTAAAATCACCCTATAGTCAGACAGTTTCATCCCAAAGGCAATAAGACTTATAAACCCCTGGCCTTAGCACTCAACCATTATGTTCCAATATGTGCATATGGATACCTATACTGCAGTTCATACTCATATCGATATGTTTATAACTGTTTTAATTACATGTGTTCATCCATGGCATTGTGTGTGTGTGAGTGAGTGAGTGAGTGAGTGAGTGAGTGAGTGAGTGAGTGAGTGAGTGAGTGAGTGAGTGAGTGAGTGTGTGTGGTTACAGTTTACCACAACATTTTCTCCAGTTTGTGGCGTTGTACAATCGGGCTTACATTGAATTCTGACTGGTATTAATACAGTCTTAAATCTAGCTTATCTTTAGCTGTACGAGCCATTACTTCAATAGATACACATTCGTTAACTGTTATAATAAAGATCAATACATTCAGTGTTAATAAATTGACTTGGCAAGAGGCTCCAGGTGGCATTGACATGTTACGGGCACTGACAGCCCGTGTAATCCGACATGAGAGGCACCTAAATCGGATGCGCCTAGTCTCTTTAGCCGGTGTGTGGTCTGGAAGAAAAAAAATAAATCTCTTTGTCTATTTTCTACAAACAACATACAGCTGCTCAACATCAGGGCAGCTAGCTAGCACATAGCATGTAGCATTAGCCAAAATTAGCTTACTTCGCGTGCTAACGTTACACCCGTGTGGTTTAGAGATAGACTGGGTGTCAGCGGGAATCCTTGGGGTAAGTAGCCGGACAGACAGCGTCCAAAGTCGGCTTAAATACCACCAGGAACTCCCCTTGGATGGAGCATAGGCAACACTAAGGGGAGGTGGTGTAGTTTTGAGAGAGGGGGGGACCTTTCCTCTGCTTGCCTGCCACTCAAAAAAGCCCCGACGAAGACCATACACAATCGGATAGATCAGATAGAGATACATAGACAATGAATTATTATGGATGATATTCACGTACCATTCTCTTCACCGGGGAGGTTGGTCCATCTATGGCCGGGTGTCCTGCGAGGCAAGGCGGGCAGAGAGTAGCAGAGGAGGCGGTCCGGGTGTTTCGGTTGTTTGGCTGCAGCTCCAGCGGAAGGTTGAAACTGCTTTTTCATAATTGTGCGACTCGCGAGCGGACTGACGCTACATGACACGCACGAGCTGAGTCAGCCTGCACGCGGTCATGTGAGCGAGGGAGGAGGGAGGAGCCAACGGCCACGTGTGTGTGTGTGTGTGTGTGTGTGTGTGTGTGTGTGTGTGTGTGTGTGTGTGTGTGTGAATGAGTGAGTGAGTGTGTGTGTGTGTGTGTGTGTGTTGTTTTTGTGAGTGAGTGTTTGTTTGTTTGTTTGTTTGTGTGTGTGTGTGTGTGTGTGTGTGTGTGTGTGTGTGGGGGGGTGTATGTTTGTGTGCGTGTGTGAGAGTGAGTGGTGTGTGTGTGTTTATCTGTGTAGTGTTTATGTGCTGTGGGTGAGTGAGTGAGTGAGTGTGTGTGTTTTGTGTGTGTGTGTGTGTGGGGGGGGGGGGGGGGCGCTTTGTTTTAGTTCCTAGCAGACAGTGACAGTTTGAGAAAAATGGAAAAATCACTTAATATTTACTTATTTAAGCCTGGCTGAATCTATATTTATTCAACTTAATTTATACAATATTTTAATTGTATTTTAATTTATTTCACTTGATTTGCAATTAATTAATCAATTAAGTTATTTACTTGAATTGTACCATAATTTTTTATTTAAACCTGCAGTGTGTAGAATTTTGGGTTTTATTTCCTAGCAGATTTTGTAGAAAGTAATTATAATATCCATAAGTACGTTTAATTTAGTTCATAATAGCTGAATTTTTTTTTTAATTATAATTTTTTCCCTTAGAAAGGATCTCATATATGTCCATATTTCTGCATATTTTGGACCAAGGCCTAGTGCTGCCATCTTGAAAGTGTCATAGTTGGAATCTCATCAGGTGCATTGTTTAACATTTAGAATTGTTCTTGTCCTTGAAGGCCACTGTAGCTTCTGTTAGTATTCGAAAGGGTTGGGGTTACCCAGGGAGCGTTGCATTCTAGAACTTTGTAGAACTTTCTTGATGATGTCATATTACACACTGCACCTTTAAGTAGGCCTATGTTAGTTTGTTATTTCTATGTCTAGTATGTTAGTCTATTTTTTTTTGGTTTTATTTTTATTTTATGCATCCAACTTAATGAATATTTTATTTATTTGCTTATTTATTTTTTATTTTATTGCTATTGTTTTTTTTAAATCTTTTTACATATGAAAACTTTTGCATGTAAACGTATCCGTTCGATTTTCACGTGTGACATATTTTGTAGGCTATGCATGACAACTACCAATTGCATTTCATAATGTAGTTTGAATAGAATGAGAAACACACACACACACACACACACACACACACACACACAAACACACACACACGGACACACACACACACATTTTAAATAGAAGTTGTTCATTTTTTAATATAAGGCCGTTGAAAGAAATCACGTCATACAAACAGGTCGACACAGAAAACCCCCCAAAAAACAGTTATCAAAAATGTCTCAAATTTGTGGCTATATAAGTAATTAAAACGCCCTCCTCTTCCCACCCCACACCCTGAAAGGACAACAACTGTTAAGCTAAATAATATATTAAAGTGCTTTTCTCATTTTCGCTGTAGGCAATCATCACAAAAAAAGGCAAAATTATTATTACAGAATACTTGAACACACACAAAATCTATCAAGACCATCCCTGCGTTCCAAATCGCATACTTTTTTTTTTCTCTATTCTACATACTACATCTGACCATAAAAAAGAATCTAGTTAGGATGCAGTAGAAAGCATACTATTGGGACATAGTTTTACTTATTTATTTCATCATAACATTGCGCCTTGATCTTGCCTCTTGCTTTTATACCCGTCGCATCCCTGGTTGTTTTCATACGAAGGCTCCGTCAATGTGACGTCACTTCAGGTTCGCACTGGATTGTGGGTCAGAATCGCCCCAAATAGGATGCTGTTTTCAACACTAAAAATCTCGGCCAGATGTAGTAGGACATCCGGGTCTTTCTAACCATCCTAAATCTGGCCACAAGAATCGGGACATCCTAAATCTTTTTTTCTACCATACTAAATAGTAGATAGTATGGAGATTGGAACGCAGGCCGTCTGTCTGTCCAGGCACTAAACAAAGCCTTCAATTAATCACTGTTAAAGGTGCAGTCAGTGATTCTGGAGAACGCTTGTTGTCAAAATTACTTTTTGCTAGCAGCTTACAATGGGCCCCCGTTTGTTTACATACAGCTCCAGAAAAAAAATAAGAGACCAGTCTGGATTTTTCTTCAATCTTCATCTCTACATTACATTATTGAAAATGCTCTAAATGACAATATTTTCATTGTGAATTTGGTAGAAATGTTGTCAGTAGTTTATAGTATAAAACCAAAATGTTCATTCTACTCCAAACATATGCCTATAAATAGCAAAACAAGAGACACTGAACATTTGGAGTAGGTCTCTTAATTATTTCCAGAGCTGTATATCCTACCAGTTTACAGAGCCTAGGCTGTGTATTAACAATGAATTTTTTTTTTGCAGCCCACAATCACACAGTATGGACAAGTAGCGGATCATGAGGAGATATTCACTGATTTTGGATGAAAAGTGATTTTGTCAACAAGCGTTCTCCAGAATCACTGACTACACCTTTAATATGTTCCACCATCAACACGATTTTTATATATTTTTTATTTCAGCGTTCTAAACATTCACGGCAGCCCCAGATGAACCCACACTGATTGAATCTGTTCATCAATTTACATGTGTTCCCTTGTTTTGCAAAGCGTTAGCCTCATCGCATAATCGCCTAAATCATATTTACTCTACATCTACTCTACTCTACATCTACTTTTCGTTAGCCTAATAGCATAATTGCCTAAGTCATATTTTAAGGGTTATAGAGTAGGGTAAAGTAGATGTACAGTAGAGTAGATGTAGAGTAAAAGTAGAGTAGAGTAAATATGATTTAGGCAAATATGCTATGAGGCTAATGATATTTACTCTACTCTATTCTACATCTACTTTACCCTGCTCTATAACCCTTAAAATATGACTTGGGCAATTATGCTATTAGGCAAACGAAAAGTAGATGTAGAGTAGATGTAGATGTAGAGTAAAAGTAAGAGTAGAGTAAATATGATTTAGGCAATTATGCTATGAGGCTAACGAAATATAATATTAAAATGTAAAAAGAAAATTAGAAACAACAAAAAATAATCAAAAAAAGCTTCCAGCAGTTGGGTCCATTTTTTGTTGTTGTTGAAAATCAGCATTTTTCTCGTTCTATGCCGACGTCAGTTCTTCCCTCTGTGGAAGAAAAATGAAAGAAAATGTTAATTAATCTTCAATTTCATGTTTAATTTCACAAAATACCAATTACACACAGAGAAATACAGACAGTGTTTCCCCTAGGCATTTATGAGGGGTCAAGGATGTTTTGAGCATTCACAATTTCTTCAAATGTGTGTGTATCTGTCTGCCAAAAGCGCTTGATAAACAGACTACTTTTTACACAGAGGGAGAGAGAGGGAAGGGGGAGAGAGAGGGGGAGACGGGGGGTGGGAGAGGGAGAGAGAGGGAGGGGGAGGGGGGAGAGAGTGGGGAGAGACGGGGGGTGGGAGAGGGAGAGAGAGAGGGAGAGAGAGGGGGGAGAGAGTGGGAGAAAGAGAGAGAGCAGGAGAGAGAGAGGGAGAGGGAGAGAGGGGGGAGAGAGGGAGGGGGAGAGAGAGGGGAGAGACGGGGGTGGGAGAGGGAGAGAGAGAGGGAGAGAGGGAGAAAGAGAGAGAGCAGGAGAGAGAGAGGGAGGGGAGAGACGGGGGGTGGGAGAGGGGGAGAGAGATGGAGAGAGGGGGGAGGGGGAGAGAGCAGGAGAGAGAGAGGGAAGGGGGAGAGAGAGGGGTGGGAGAGGGAGAGAGAGAGGGAGAGAGAGGGGGGAGAGAGAGGGAGAAAGAGAGAGAGCAGGAGAGAGAGAGGGAAGGGGGAGAGAGGGAGAGAGAGGGAGAGAGAGGGGGGGGGGAAGAGGGGGGAGAGAGAGGGAGACGGTGGGTGGGAGAGGGAGAGGGAGAGAGAGGGAGAGAGGGGGGGGGGGGAGAGGGGGGAGAGAGAGGGAGAAAGGGAGAGAGAGGGAGAGGGAGAGAGAGGGAGATGGGGGGAAGGGGGAGAGAGAGCAGCAATGAACTGGGAAAAATGTCTGGCTAGTTTTCATATTAGGCTTTCTCCAGATTTTGGAATTTCATAATCTTTGTGGTGACATAGCAGGTAAGCAGAAATTAAAACATTAAGAGACCACTCCAAATGTTCAGTGTCTCTCGTTTGACTATTTATAGGCATATGTTTGAGTAGAATGAACATTTTGGTTTTATTCTACAAACTACTGACAACATTTCTACCAAATTCCCCTGAAAATATTGTGATTAAAGAGCATTTCCATTAAGTAATGTTAAGATTGGTCTCTTAATTTTTTCCAGAGCTGTACAATAGTGGGGCAAAAAATGAATATAGGGGAAACACTGCATTAGGATGGGTTTTATTTTGTGATGCGTACTGCATATGCAACAGACAAGCAAAACATGTTATAAAGCAAACCACACATGATCACACACATTCCCCCAAATAATAACACATCTCCATGCCAGAGGACTCCAACGTTTAACTGCAAACAAGAGCATGCAGAAGGCAACATGGACACGGTGGTAACTGTAGGAAAGATGGAGTGATGAGAGGGTTAGTATACAATGGTTGGAAGAGAGAGAGAGGGAGAGAGAGAGAGGGAGAGAGAGAGAGAGGAAGAGGGAGAGGGGGGAGAGAGAGGGAGGGAGTGAGAGGGAGAGGGAGAGAGGTAGAGAGAGAGGGAGAGGGGGGAGAGAGAGTGAGGGAGAGCGAGAGGGTGAGAGAGAGGGAGGGGGAGAGAGAGAGGGAGAGGGAGGGGACGGAGGTGGGAGAGGGAGAGAGAGAGAGAGGAAGAGAGGGAGACAGTGAGAGATGGAGAGAGAGAGAGAGGGGGGAGAGTGAGAGGGAGAGAGAGAGAATACAAAATGCAATTGATAGATGCTGCAAAAATACACAGCGGAGAGAGAGAGGGGGGAGAGAAGGAGAGGGAGAGAGAGAGGGGTAGGGAGGGGGAGAGAGAAGGAGAGAGAGAGGGGGAGAGAGGGGGGGAGAAAGAGGGAGGGAGTGAGAGGGAGAGGGAGTGAGAGGGAGAGAGGAAGAGAGAGGGAGAGAAGGGGAGAGAGAGCGAGAGGGGGAGAGAGAGAGAGAGAGAGAGGAAGAGAGAGAGGGAGTGAGAGATGGAGAGAGAGGGAGAGGGGGAGAGAAAGAGGGAGGGAGTGAGAGGGAGAGAGAGGGGAGAAGGGGAGAGGGAGAGAGAGAGAGAATAACAAAATATAATTTATAGATGCTGCAAAAATAAAGAGTTGAAGTTAATGGTATTCCAGGGCCAAATTGCAGATTATTTTCAATCTGCTAGAGACACCTAGTGGTCAGTTAATGTATAACATAATAGAGTGCAAAAGTAGTTCCATTAAAGCAGTGGTTCTCAAACTGTGGTTGCGTTCCGAATCGCATACTTTCTACTATATAGTATGTAGAAAAAAGATTTAGGATGTCCCGATTCTTGTGGCCAGATTTAGGATGGTTAGAAGTACCCGGATGGTCTACTTCATGCGGCCAAGATTGTTAGTGTTGAAAACTGCATCCTATTTGGGCGATTCTGACCCACAATCCAGTGCGCACGTGAAGTGACGTCACATCGACGAAGCCTATAGGTCCATGTTATGAAAACAAACGGGGATGCGACGGATATAAAAGCAAGAGGCAAGATCAAGGCGCAATGTTATGATGAAATAAGAGAGAAAAGTATGTCCCAATAGTATGTCTACTGCATCCTAACTAGATTCTTTTTATCGTCGGATGTAGTATGTAGAATAGAAAAAAGAAAGAGTATGCGATTCGGAACGCAACCTGTCCCTGCGTTCCAATCCCCATACTTCCCTACTATTTAGTACGTCAGAAAAAGATTTAGGATGTCCCAATACATGCACGACAATTGTAGTATGCTGAAAAATACATAAATACCCTCACTAACTCCAATAGCATTTTGGAGTATTCGTCTTTATTCTTGACATTTCTCGACACAATGAAAAAAAACTTCTCTATCTGATTTGTTTTCTCTCTCCTGTGGCCCTAAAACTCTTCTGTACTTTAGTATGTAGTGTAGTAA
>NC_137230.1:36016646-36031646 GCF_949987685.1 Ammodytes marinus
TTTGCAGCACTATGAAATTTAAAGGTGGAGTCAGTCAGTGCGGTTACATGGCACAACTAGATTGGATTATCACATATATCGAACAAGACACTCGAACGGACCGTGTCACTTGTCTGAGTATACATGGCCTTTCAGAAATCAGATAAATGTCCGATGCATGGCTGTCTCCACTATGCTAGGTGGCGCTGTAGCCCTTTCAACCATGCTTTCAACAAGTGGTTTTAGAGCCACGTCCGGTTCTCTTCCGTCAATAACCCATGGTGTAGCCTATCACGCGCAGGCACACAAGCACAGAACGAGAAGTCCGATATGCGATATCCGATCCCTGTATACATGCAGAGAGAAAGCCGACAATAAACGAATTATCTAGGTGTTCTTATCCGACTTCTCTTGTCCGTTATTGTGCCGATTTGTGTCCGAAGTAGATCGGATAAAGGTGTTTACATGCAGTTTAAAAGTCCTGTTAAGGTCTTATTCGTTTAGTTATCCGATTATGAGTCTGCATGTAAACGCACTGAGTGATTCTGGAGAACGCTTTTTGTCAAAATCACTGGCATCTTGCTAGCTATAGCTACTGTGGGCCCCTTTGTTTAAATACCATTTGTTTACATGCCTGTTTACAGAGCCTATGCTGTATTTTAACACTGTATAATTTTTAAGAGCACACACAGTGAGGAAAGGTAGAGGATCGTGAGGAGATATTCACTGATTTTGACAACAAGCGTTCTCCAGAATCACTGACTGCACCTTTAACTATATAAGTCCACAAACTTTGCCAGTATTTTGTAAACATACATATCACCAAAAGGCTTTTGCTTGTAATGTTTTTGACTTCCAGACTCTTAAACTCAGACTAATTTGTCTGAATAGCATCATAAAAATAGCACTAGACAAGTTAAGTTGAGGATATTGAGACAGGGAGAGCTGAAAATAGCATCTGTGTGTTTATTCTCGGAGCGCTAACCAAACTTTAAAAATATAACCAGTGACTCTTGAGCTAGAATAACAACTACAGCACCAACAACATTATCACACTGACCAGATCCACACCCACACACTCCTGTCTAACGGTCTAGACAGTAAAAAATATGATTTTATAATATTTATGAACAATTATTTCAGGCAGATTTTTGTAAAAGCGTATTAAGACAGCCAACTTTGATATTGATTTTTACTTTTTTAGACCAGGATTCCAGAGGCTTTATAGATAACTTATAGATATCACCAGAAAACTATATAAAAAAAATATACTATGTATAGGGCTTAAAAATGCATTTTGGGCCTGTTTTTAAGAAGAAAATGTCTCATAAATCAGACAATTAACAACATATGAACAAATCCTTCTGTAATAACCTTCAGAATAGTGCTGAGAATGATTATGGAAAGTTTAGTTGATGTAAGTGCTTTAGAAGTTGAGATTTTTGTACATGTGCATTTACTTACATCCCCCCCCCCCCTTTTTTTTAACATGCCCGTTTACAGAACCTAGGCTGTGTATTAACACTGGATTAAATGTGTCCCTTTAAAAGTTACCTGTCTAGCCCAGTGCTGCGGCACTTAGGGAACCAAAAGGTGTGAGGGTTTGCCCCAGTTTAGTTTTAGTTTTAGTTTTGTTTCTTGTGTACTTCTAGCTTATTTTCTTAATCATTTTGTCTTAGTTATTTATTTCACTTTTTTCTCTGTATTCCTTGTCTGTTTATGTGAGGGAGGGGGAGGGGAGGAGGGAGAGGGGGGAGGGGAGAGGGGGGAGGAGGGAATGGGAGAGGGGGGAGGGGGAGGGGGAGGGGGAGAGAGGGAGAGGGGGGGGGGAGAGGGGGGAGGGGAGATGGAAGAGGGGGGAGGGGGAGGGGAGAGGGAAGAGGGGAGAGGGGAGATGGAAGAGGGGAGGGGAGAGGGGCGAGGGGAGATGGAAGAGGGGAGAGGGAGAGGGAGAGGGGAGAGGGAGAGGGGAGAGGGGCGAGGGGAGAGGGTAGAGGGGAGATGGAAGAGGGGAGAGGGGGGAGGAGGGAGGGGAGAGGGGAGTGGGGAGATGGAAGAGGGGAGAGGGGGGAGGGGGTGGGGAGAGGAGGAGGGGAGGGGAGAGGGGCGAGGGGGTTGTGTATGTATTGTATGTGTTTCCTTATTCTGTTTTTTTTTTAGTCCATATGTATAAAACCACTAAAAAATAAAATAAAGTTACCTGTCTTCATTGCGGTAGACGCCCCACACCACTGCCACAGTAATGCACAGAGCAGCGAGCACGAGGGAGCGCACGGAGAAGTTCCAGTTTCGCACGGAGAAGCTAAAAACAGACACAAGACAGACGGGCAAATAAACAACAAGCTTTCAGTGGTTTAGGGTTTGTCTGCAAGGGAGGGAGTCAGAGATGGTGACACATAGTTACACTCACACACACACACACACAGACAGACAGACAGAAAGACACACACACACACACACACACACACACACACACACACACACACACACACACACACACACACACACACACACACACACACACACACACACACACACACACACACACACACACACACACACACACACACACACACACACACACACACACACACACACACACACACACACACACACACACACACACACACACACACACACAGCTCTATGACCACAAATTGTGTTACGTGGTAAAAAAAAAAACATTACTAACATTTCTGTGTATACCAGGGAAACAAGTAAAACATTCACATGTGCTTAGCTGCTTATAAGTTAGAATCTATTCTTCTCTTTTCAGGCTAAAATTGTTGTTTTAGTGAAGTCATTTTTACACCCTCTTTAGGTTATGATATAAGGGGCCTATTGCTAAAAACATATTTGGGCCCCATTGAAAAAAATGAAAAAATAAAAATAATTTTACGAAAAAACATTTGTGAAAGTGTGAGTGTGTGTGTGTGTGTGTGTGTGTGTGTGTGTGTGTGTGTGTGTGTGTGTGTGTGTGTGTGTGAGACTGCGAGTGCGTTCGAACGAGTGTGTGTGTGTGTGTGTGTGTGTGCGTCCGACCGAGTGCGTGTGTGTGCGTGCGACCGAGTGTGAGTTCGAACGAGTGTGTGTGTGTGTGTGCATGTGTGTGTGTGTGTGTGTGATGCTCCTACCTCAGAGTGCCGACCCCCATGAGATCCAGGATTGCGTCCAGACAGCTGAACAGAGCCGAGGCCGACGCCAGGCAGAATATGGCGATGATGATGTAAACTGAGAGGAAGAGATACACAGACAACAACCCATCAGATTTTGAAATTTTTTTAATATTATTTTGTGGCATTTTCAAGCTTTATTAGACAGTACAGAGTTGAAATGGGGAGACAGAGAGAGAGAGAGAGAGAGAGAGAGAGAGAGAGAGAGAGAGAGAGAGAGAGAGAGAGAGAGAGAGAGAGGGGGGGGGTGACCTGCAGTAAAGGTCCACGGGTCGGATTTGAACCCGCGACCACTGCAACGAAGGCCGGAGCCGATATGCACTACGCCACCAGAGCACTCCGTGAGTGAGTGAGTGAGTGAGTCTTTGCGTTCCTGTGCATGTTTCTGTCTGTGTGCTTTTCTGTGTGTGTGTGTGTGTGTGTGTGTGTGTGTGTGTGTGTGTGTGTGTGTGTGTGTGTGTGTGTGTGTGTGTGTGTGTGTGTGTGTGTGTGTGTGTGTGTGTGTGTGTGTGTGTGTGTGTGTGTGTGTGTGTATTTCTGTGTTTATGTCTGTGTGTGTGTGTGTGCATGTCTGTTTCTGTGTGCGTATCTCTGTGTGTTTCTGTATGTGAAATCCACTCACCCAGTACATTATAGAAGAAGTACATGAGGACCAACATGCCACACATCAAGCCCACAAAGAAGACCACTTTGAGGGGAGAGTACAGGAACAGCTCCCCACTGTCTGCTTTACTGTCTCCTCCTCCACCCATAGAACAGCTGTTCAGTCGCTCCCTAAAACACACACACACACACACAACATTACAGGGTTTTATATGGATGTCAACACTTTGATTTATAAAACAGATGCCCTGCGTTCCTAATCACATACTTTTTCTCTTTACTACACTACATACTAAAGTACAGAAGAGTTTTAGGGCCACAGGAGAGAGAAAAACGAAGATTTTCTTTTTCATTATGTCGAGAAATGTCAAGAATAAAGACGAATACTCCAAAATGCTATTGGAGTTAGTTGGGCATTATGTAAAGACTATCGTTTATAAATATAGATGGTTATGTGTGTTGCAGCATACAGTAGATTGATACACCTAGGTTGGAACGTACAATTAAATCAATCTCTGTATTGCTGGTTGGCAGTAAAAACATTTCTATCCTCAAGTTTTTATGCAAATGCCTGTTGGAATCTTTAAAAATTATTTATTGTTGCATAAATATTTTTAAATTGTAGTTTTGTAATGTATTTTTTCTTTAAAGAGGACCTATGATGCTTTTTGACTTTTATGACCTATGAACGTTGTTATAATGATTTATAGTCATGCTTAACCATACTAAATTATCAAATAATGACTTACATGCATTTCGACGTATTCCCTGCTGACCGTCTGGGGTGTCTGTGCAGAGCACTAAACACTATTCTAGCCAGTCGAGAAGTCACGTCTTCAAAGCGGTCTACCCTTTCATAATTTGTGACGTCGCATAAAAATTTGTGACGTGACCACGCGGATGTTTCCATGTATGGTAATGCCGTCACTTCCCTGTTCGCGTCTGCCTCGCGCCCTTATAGGTCCATGCTCGCGCTTCCCGCCACTGAAAGTGTTCCGGAAGGAAGGTAACCAATCACAACGGAGTGGGGTTTGAAGGAGGCCGATGCACAGGCGGAGGGAGCGGAGATGGCCGAAGCACACACACTCAAGTGTTGACAGGACGTGCTGGATCGCCAAAATAAGAGAAAGAGCTTCCCGAAAATCTACATAGTTTTGTGTGATGTGATTCGTGTCAGGTTGCTCTATAGCAGTGTAAAACAAGAAATTAAGACCAGAAAAGTAGTATAATAGGTCCTCTTTAAAAAGCAAGAAAAAATTGTAAAAAAGCACATCTAGGCTATTAAATTCATGCACTGGTGAAAAAATTGTCTAAAAGGATGAAAGACTGCCACAAAAAAAATATATATATGTATTTTCAGTTATGGTTTAGGACAATCATTTTCGTTTCAGTGCGTCCCCTAGCTATAACTAAACGTGTTCATATAAAGCCTCTCTCACCTCTCACAGGCCCCGCACCAGTTGGTGTGTATTTGATGTATTTGCATTGTACATCGAGTTTGTATTGTTGTTTTAAAATAAAAGTTAAATAAATTAATTAATAAACATACATACATGTGTGCCTGTGTGTGTGCCTGTGTCTGTCTGTGTCTCTGTCTGTCTGTCTGTCTCTCTATCTGTCTGTCTGTCTGTCTGTCTGTCTGTCTGTCTGTCTGTGTGTCTGTCTGTCTGTGTGTCTGTCTGTCTGTCTGTCTGTCTGTCTGTCTGTCTGTCCGTGTCTCTGTCTGTCTGTCTGTCTGTCTGTCTGTCTGTCCGTGTCTCTGCCTGCCTGTGTGTGTGTCTGTCTGTCTGTCTGTCTGTCTGTCTGTCTGTCTGCCTGCCTGTCTGTCTGTCTGTCTGTCTGTCTGTCTGTCTGTCTGTCTGTCTGTCTGTCTGTCTGTGTATGTGTCCGCCCGCCCATCCGTCCGTCTGTCTGTCTGCGTGCGTGCGTGTGTCTCACTTCTCACACTGTCCACTCCAGTATCCTCCCAGAGCTACGGTCACTATGGCGATCAGCAGCATGACAGCGATGCTCGGGTCCAGTTTATAGTGAGGAGGAGAGAACAGCTGAGCCTGCATCGACTCACCAAACACCTGGGAACAGACATTCAAACACTTTATAAAGCAACTAGGCAGACATTTTGAATTTGTAACAACCATAGACTGTATATAATGCAGTTAAGTCTTTATTTTAGTCAATTATATAGTGACACTTATTGACTTATGAAAGCTAATACGTTTAGAGTGAGGAGGAGAGGAGAGTTTAGCCTACATCGATTCACCAAACACCTGAGGATATAATTTCAAACATTATACTCTTAATAAGTAAAATAGTGTGAGTGAGTGAGTGAGTGAGTGAGTGAGTGAGTGAGTGAGTGAGTGAGTGAGTGAGTGAGTGAGTGAGTGAGTGAGTGAGTGAGTGAGTGAGTGAGTGAGTGAGTGAGTGAGTGAGTGAGTGAGTGAGTGAGTGAGTGAGTGAGTGAGTGTGTGTGTGTTTGTGTGTGAGGAGGAGAGAACAGCTGGACCTGCATCGACTCACCAAACACCTGGGGATATACAGTACATTATTTTTTGTCATTTTCAAGCTTTATTAGACAGTACAGAGTTGAAATGGGGAGAGAGAGAGAGAGAGAGAGAGAGAGAGAGAGAGAGAGAGAGAGAGAGAGAGAGAGAGAGAGAGAGAGAGGGGGGTGGGAGGGGATGACCTGCAGTAAAGGTCCACGGGTCGGATCCGAACCCGCGACCACTGCAACGGACATGGCACGCGCTCCATCCACCACACCACCGCAGCGCCCCAAATGGGGTAACATTTCTAACTTATACATTTCATCACAAAACTTTTCCAGATGATTACTGACATTAAAACAATTATGGTAAATGGTAAATGGACTTATATAGCGCTTTATCTCCGTTTATCACAGACTCAAAGCGCTTTACATTGTTTTATACACATTCACCCAATCACACACACATTCATACACCGATGGCAGCAGCAGCTACCACGCAGGGTGCTAAGCTAACTATCGGGAGCAATTCGGGGTTCAGTGTCTTGCCCAGGGACACTTCGACACGTGGCGGGGAGACGGGGGATCGAACCTCCGACCCTGCACTCCAGAGGCAACCTCCTTACCCACTTCGCCACTGCCGCCACAATTATTTTTTTGTATTGCAATATTTCTTTTTATTCTTGAATAAATATAAAATCTAAAAGTCTGTCTGACCTGCTGTGCTTCCAGGAAGTCCCGGTACCTCATGAGAGCCAGAGGGATATGGACCTTTGGATACTCAGAGTCATTGGCGCTGGGAGTCACCTGGAGAGAGAGCAGCACACAACACATCTTAATACTGTATCCTTTCAGTTAGAAAAATAGCTGTTGCCTAAAATTTAAAAAAATATAATAATAATAATAATAATAATAATAATAATAATAATAATAATAATAATAATAATAATAATAATAATAATAATAATAATAATAATAATAATAATAATAATAATAATTAAGGTCTGATGGGTACGCAAAGTTTTTCAACTTATGCATGACGGGAAGTGGGTGAAAAGTGCCGTTAACCCCTAAGAAGAATAATAATAAGAATCATACCGATTTCAATAGGGCTTTCGCACATTTCTCTGCTCGGGCCCTAATAAACTTTTAACAAGGAACTTTTAAATGTTTCCTCTGATGATCATAAATAACATTTACGAACAAACAAGGCCATTATCTTAATGCCTTTGTCATGGGTACACTCACCCAGGAAAAACAGCTATATCCAGTTGGTTGTTGCTGTTTAATGTTGTTGTTATTTGTGTGCACGTAGTCAGTGAGTGAGTGAGTGAGTGTGTGTGAGTGTGTGTGCAGGTGCATGTGTGTGCGAGAATGAGTGTGTGTGTGTGTGTGCGTGCGTCCACCGCCTCCTACTTGTATCTTGTCAAACAATTTCAAATATGTAAACGATGACACAGTGAACAAAACATGACGGGCGGAAAAAATAAATAAATCTCTAAATGGAAATCCCCTGAAAAACCCAAACCACTGTCACTTCCTCGTGTCTGAATCACTTCTGCATCTGACATGTGACGTGTATAAATGCTCACACTGCAGGATTTACAAGTACAGAGATTAAAACATATTGAAGATTATGGGCCTTACATGGAAGTTTAAAGTAGCTATGAGGAACTTTCAGTTTTAAAGTTCCTCATAGCTTCTTTATAATAGCACCTTTAAATAAATAAATAACTAAATATCTTACCATATCATCTTTGCTGGCTATGAGCAAAGCCTTAGTTCCTAGACTGAGCAAAGGCATTAAGAAAAACTATATAAAAACACTACCTCTTTTGTCCAAAGGGGGCGCAAGAATTGACACAAACTGAACGCTCTTCGTAGCACCTTTAAATAAATATAAATGTGACGTCTATAATCTGTTATGTTCTTCATTGCATTGTGTATATTGTCAAAAAAATATGTAGAAGATTCCATTAAAGGTGCAGTGTGTAATATGACATCATCAAGAAAGTTCTACAAAGTTCTAGAATGCAACACTCCCTGGGTAACCCCAACCCTTTAGAATAATAACAGAAGCTACAGTGGCCTTCAAGGACAAGAACAATTCTACATTTTAAACAATGCACCTGAAGACATTCCAACTATGACACTTTCAAGATGGTGGCACTAGGCCTTGGTCCAAAATATGCAGAAATATGGACATATATGAGACCCTTTCTAAGGGAAAAATAAATAATTCAAAACATTTTGTTCAGCTATTATGCACTAAATTAAATGTACTTATGGATATTATAATTACTTTCTACAAAATCTGCTAGGAAATAAAACCCAAAATTCTACACACTGCAGGTTTAAGACCTAAAATTGTCTGTGTATTGGAATGCATCTTCTTAAAAATATGTTTCAACTGTATCAGTAGCTGTGTATCTGTGTATCTGAATCTTATGACAGTGGGGGCGGGACCTGATAAGCCTTTGCCTTCTCCTGCCACCCTTCGGGCGATAACACAAAGTACTATGTGTGAATATGCAAAGAGAAAATTGTGTATTGTGTGTAATTGTCCAGAAGAATAATAATAAATAAATAAACAAACAAACATAGTGACCAAAATCATTAAGAGACCAGTAGTACAGAAGACACATATCCAGTTGGTTGTTGCTGTTAAATGTTGTTGTTATTTGTGTGCACCATCACTAGCCTGGCGCTACCAGACCATCGTACTTCATTTCATTTGTACAGAAGGTCTGGAACTGCTGTAATTGGCAAACGTTAACTCACTTGAAGGCGGGTGTCTGTTGAAGTTTAAAACTATTGGATCTGCCCAGTGCCACTCTGGATTAGCCAACCAATCGCATCACGTGTGTCATGAGCCGGCTTCTGACGGTGCGTTCCAGTTGGACAGGGAACTCGGAAATTTCCGACTTCACTACATATTGTAGTCTATGGATCTACCGGTACCTGGCAACAGTAACTAGCTAGAGCCTAATGTTTAGTTATTTGGACGAGAAAGGTTTTAGGCGTCCATACTTTCGCGAGCAGATGCACTGGAACACAGACAGGTCGGAACTCGGAACTACCAAGTCGGAAATCTCCTTCTTCCGAGTATAAAGGAACGCAGCATTCAACTGAAACTGGAGCGCGACTTCGACGTCATCGTTCTCAGCCACTCGCTCTGTTCGCTGATTGGACGGAGAAAAAAAATTCCGGAGCTAAAAATGAGAAATTCACCGCAGCCCCAGACTGACTACTGAAGGGAAAATGAAATTTGGGCGGAAGTAGGTAGGCGGGCGGAGCCAAGCTACACCATCACCACATACTTAAGAACATACAACATACATAATAAATCATAAATAACTAAATATCTTACCATATAGTCCTTGCTGGCTATGAGCAGGGCTTTGTCTCCTAGACTCTGAGCAACTAGCCATAATTATTTGTGTTTTTAATACGCCAGCTGTTGTTCCTGGGTGATCGTACCCATGACAAAGGGATTAAGAACAACTATATAAAAATGTGACAGTTTTAGAAATATTTTAAAGTTCCTCGTAGCACCTTTAATAGATATAATAATACAATATAATAGCACCTTTAAATAAAGAAATCTTAAATGAATAAATAACTTAACTAAATATCTAACCATATAATCCTTGCTGGCATTAAGAAAAACTATATTAAAACACTACCGCTTTTGTCCAAAGGGGCTGCTAGAATTATGAAAAAACGAAAGTTCCTCGGAGCACATATAACTAAAGAAATCTTAAATAAATAAATAATATTTTTTTTTTGGCATTTTCAAGCTTTGTTTTGAATAAATCATATATCTTACCATGTAGTCCTTGCTGGCTATGAGCAGGGCTTTGGCTCCCAGACTCTGAGCCACCAGAGCTTTCTGGCTGAAGTTGCAGTCGCCTCTCATCACCACTACGGCTCTGTCCTTCACCAGGTCTGGACTCACTCCAGACGCATTGCACAGAGGAGTGGACGTCAGGTTCACTAAGGCGTACTGCACCTTTAAGAAGGGAGAAAAATATGGGGTATAATTTTTTTTTTTTTTTTTTTTTAACCTTTATTTATACAGGTAAATCCCATTGAGACCGAAGACTCTTTTGCAAGGGAGACCTGTTTCCCTTTCCCACGTTACCATTCACACACACATTCATACACCGATAGCAGCAGGCTAACTATCGACATTCACACGAGGCAAGTTGGGTGAAGTGTCTTGCCCAAGGACACAACAACTATGACACAGGTGGCAGGGCGGGGATCGAACCTCCAACCCTTTGATCATCGGCCGACCCGCTCTACCAACTGAGCCACAGTCGCCCCAATAATAGTTAGAATATGGGTACAATTAACATAATAGCATGAAGAAACATAGTCACAAACTAGGACAGCAACAAATAATCGACATAACCTATGATGTAATGTAACAGCTAGGATAGGAGGAAAACTTAATGAATTTGTTCATCCATTGGTGTAAAGTAACTAAGTTAAATAAGGGGTACTGCACCTTTAAGAGGGGAGAGAAATACAGGATTTAACAGTTAGAATATGAAGAAAATGAAATGTTCTCATCCAGTGGTAAAAATCAACTAAATGCATTGACTTAAAGCAAAAGGGTGTAACTTTTTTTGACAGTTTGGTTAGGTGGAAAAAATGTATGTAATCGTTCTCTTAATAGACATGGAAGAAACATAGTCAGACATGTATTACAGGTTCACTAACGGATACTGCACCTTTAAGAGGGGAGAACATACAAGGTTTAGGATATGGTTAAAATTGTACGTTATTTTTTTACATAATAACTTGAAGAAACATAGTCACAAATTAAATAAGGGATATTGCACCTTTAACAGGGAAGACAATACAGGGTTTAAGAATAAGGCTGTGTTGTAAAAGCTCTACTAAAGTCCTACTCATACTAATTTTGACGTCAATTTGAGTATGTTGTTGGTGGAAAGTAACTAAGTAAGTACATAAACATAAAAGGAGGAGTACGGGCATATTGCTATCTATAGTGGGTCCCCTTTGTTGACATGCCAGTTTACAGAGCCTAGGCTGTGTATTAACACCAGATTTTTTCTTTTCAGCGCACACACACAGTACAGACAGGTAGCGGATCATGAGGAGATATTCACTGATTTTGAATTTTGGAAAAAAATAAAGTGATTTTGACACCAAGCGTTCTCCAGAATCACTGACTCCATCTTTAAGTACAAATGTGGAGTACTTCAGCTTAGGTTTCAATATAAACTTATTTTATGTTATTTTAAACAGCTGAAACATTAGTGGATAAGTTTTTTTTTTTTTTTTTTTTGGCATTTTTATGCTTTATTGATAGTGTAGAGACAGAGTTGAAATGGGGCAGAGAGGGGAGTGACATGCAGAGAACGACCGCGGGCTGGAATCAAACCCGGGTCTGCTGCTGGCCGAGGCCCATGGAGGGGACGCCCTACCAACTGAGCTAAGGGCGCCCTTTTAGTGGATAAGTAAGTTAATATAAAAGAAAATATATAGAAAAAAAAAATAGACACAAACAGCTAACTTTCCTCTGCTGATACTAATAAGTTACGATATAGAATAAAATGTTTAAAATGTTTGTTGAACTTACAGCAGCTTGGAGTGTCTCGGACAGCGGTGTCCAGGAGTGATTGTAAACGATGCAGAATTCTCTTTCTTCATTTTCATTTGAGACGTGTAAGATCCCCTCCTGGCAGCTTACCTGTACGGAGAGAAATCAGGTTTAGGGCTGGCCCAAATTATTCGAATATTCGAATACTTGTTCGGAAAATTAGTATTCGGAGCTTAAATTAGTATTCGGAGCTTTTTTTTTTTTTTTTTTTTGCAAGAAGCTAGTACTGCAATATAATGTCATCAAATAATTTTATATTTGGATATCAAAGTTAGTAATATTGTAGTAGTAGTAGTAGTATTGCTCATTTAGGAGGATATTACATCACTAAGTGTCATAGCGCATCCATTACTTCACCTCCGAGCGCGTAAATCTTCAACAAAATATGCAGATACTGTCAAAATCGGTTCCAGGGAGTATATAGGGATTATTAACGTTTTTTTTTATTTAAAAAAAGCGTGTTGTTTTTGATGGTGTTTTTTTCTGGAACGAATATTCGAATATTCGCTCGGAAAAAACAACGAATATTCGAAGCCTGAAAAATGGCATTCGGGCCAGCCCTAATAAGGTTCATTCTTTATTCTTTATATTAGTTTTGGATATTTATATTTACAAAGAACACAAACATACGTACGCCCAAGATAGTCGTTTATTTTATTTTGTATATTCTGTATTTTGTCTTTTGTTTGTGCGTTCACTTTTTCAGTTGTGTGTTTGTGTTCTTTGCACGACACAACTCAATCACACAATTGAGAAAGTGAACGCACAAACGAAAGACAAAAGACAAAATAAAATAAAATGTCAGCGCATTCCAAGTACGGACAGGTAGCAGATCATGAGGAGATATTCACTGAGTCTGACAAAAAGTGATTTTGACAACAAGCGTTCTCCAGAATCACTGACTACACCTTTAAGTGCAAATGTGTTCTAGAGGCCCATTTTTAGCTGGAACTTAATATGAAAGAGAACCCTAACATTACAATTTATAAAACAGAGCTTGTGTATTATACTAGGTGACCACAACAATGTGTCAACACCACTGTTCATGCATTGAATACTTTTCAACAATTGCAGAAACCCTATGTTTCCATGATATTTTTAAATAAAAGTGGATAGATAGATAGATAGATAGATAGATAGATAGATAGATAGATAGATAGATAGATAGATAGATAGATAGATAGATAGATAGATAAACCTTTATTGCCCCAATAAATAATTAATAAAATACAATACTGCTAACTGCAGCCTACAAGCTAACCAGTTAACCAACACAGTTTCATAACAGTGACCAATAAAACCATAACACCATCAACATGTTTCCTTATTACAGAAGTTATTAAAAAAAATGTAAACACTTCCTTGTTGGTGACGTGTGAGTTCACGTCAGAAGAAAAACAACCCTTTCGTTTCGCCAAGCCACCGAGTATAATAATACTTCGAAATTAGCTTCTAACCGCCTATAATTTGATATGTTTTAGAAACGCATTTATACTAATAAAATGTGCAATGATTAACAGCCTGAGTGAACTGTTATGTAGCCTATCTGTTGCCACACTAGCTTGGTTATTTTAAGCTAACGTTAGCTAAACTGAAACCACTAATTTATCCCTTTATAAGCCGTCAAACACAACATTTCTGACACACAAATTAGCCCAATATGTTGCCTACTCACTGACAATATAATTAAGTTTGCTAGGATCATTATAAATAGCTTGACAATGTGATTTAACCCCTAAAATCAGCGTTAGTTTCAGTTAGCAAGTCACAACTCACCTTCGATGCAAAGAAAATCACCGTCAAAATAACTATTCTTAAAGATATTTCCATTTCGGTTACATCCGGGTTGTTTTCCGTTAATATCCCGGTGGCATTAACGGTAATAAGTGACGTCTAAGCGTGATTATACCGGGAGATAGTTTAATATTAGCTAGGTGACTGGTATTTTTGCATTGCTTTTGTTTTAGCTTGCTGGCTGCTGCTTGTTGCTCGGTTGTCAGTCAACTGCCGGGGGAACTTCCGCATGGGCTCACATGACACATGGCACATTTCAGCTACTTTCAGTTTAAAGCGTCCACAACAATTAACCCAAAATTAACCCTGAGTGCGTTCCAAATCGCATACTCTTTCTTTTTACTACACTACATACTAAAGTACAGAAGAGTTTTAAGGCCATGGGAGAGAAAAAAAAAATCAGATAAGGAAGATTTTTTTTTTAATATGTCGTGAAATGTCAAGAATAAAGACGAATACTCCAAAATGCTATGGAGGTAATGAGGGCATTTATGTATTTTCAGCATACTACAATTGACATGCATGTGCTGAGTGAAGTCTATGTGCATCATCTTTTATGACCCTGCATGCAAAATAAATAAAAGAACATTTGAATAAATAAATAATGAAAAAAAAGAAAAAGATCAATTCTGATTTTTTTTTTTTTTTATTAAATACCTCAATACTTCTTTTATTTTGTTTTTTTGTATAATTCTTTTTATTTTATTTTTATTTTTTTAACAATAATCAAACAAACAAACAAACAACAAGACAATACATACAAACTAAGAAAAGACAGAAAAAAATAAGAAAAAGGACAAATGTGTATGTTGTTCATTATTGCATGATCACACACACACACACACACACACACACACACACACACACACACACACACACACACACACACACACACACACACACGCATAACATTTAAAGACACACAAAAAGAAAAATCCATGTCCTGTGATCTCCACCGTAGTTCCCCCCTCCCTTCTCAGCAATGCTACAAGCTTTATTTCTCATAGTGCCTCATAGATGTGTTTCCATACTTCATTAAATTGATTTGTTTTGTTGTTGTCTTCGGATAATGTATTTTCTATGGTCAGATAATATTTCATAAGTTCTTTCCAGTTCTTTAATGTAGGAGCCTCTGCATCTTTCCAGTATTTTAAAATTAGTTTCTTGTAAACAAGGGAAGAAAACATAATTTGCCATCCCGTAGGACTTCTTTTATTTTGTTAACCTACATTAATGCATTCCTGAAAGAGGTCCTACTCACTATGTTTTGATCTCAATTTTGGAAACCTTTCCACTTAGCACACCTTTAATATGCAAACAGAGGCGTGTGTGTG
>NC_137230.1:36041646-36049146 GCF_949987685.1 Ammodytes marinus
TTTATTGCATGCAGTTATAATAATTATATCTGGCTGTCTTTGGTCATTTATGTAAGTCATGCCGACGTGTCTATGTTATGCTCTACATGCCTTTTGATTGCACTCCAGGGTGGAATTAAAAGGCATTCAGAACAAAACGTCATTAGTGGGTTTTTTTTTTTCATCTGGCAAGGCAAGTTTATTTCTATAGCACAATTCAGACACAAGGCCACTCAAAGTGCTTTACAGGGGCAAGAAATACATCAAGATTAGACATTAGAAAAATATTGAAAATGCATTTAAACCTGCAGTGTGTAGAATTTTGGGTTTTATTTCCTAGCAGATTTTGTAGAAAGTAATTATAATATCCATAAGTACATTTAATTTAGTGTATAATAGCTGAAAAAAATGTTTTGAATTATTATTTTTTCCCTTAGAAAGGGTCTCATATATGTCCATATTTCTGCATATTTTGGACCAAGGCCTAGTGACGCCATCTTGAAAGTGTCATAGTTGGAATGTCATCAGGTGCATTGTTTAAAATTTAGAATTGTTCTTGTCCTTGAAGGCCACTGTAGCTTCTGTTATTATTCTAAAGGGGTGGGGTTACCCAGGGAGCGTTGCATTCTAGAACTTTCTAGAACTTTCTTGATGATATATTACACACTGCACCTTTAAGACATATTTTTTTTAAAGACCGAAAGCAGGCAGACAAATAAAAACATAAAAAATAAATAATAATAATAATAATAATAATAATAATAATAATAATAATAATAATAATAATAATAATAATAATAATAATAATAATAATAATAAAAAATCTTGTGAGCATCATAATAATTAACTCGCTCTCACATGTATTTATTTTCTTATTAATTAATTTTTTTTCATTACATTTTCGCTTTGGTGTATGACAGTACAATGTCACACACACAGGGACATTTGTTATTAGGCTACACTAGAAATAAAGCCTTTGCCATAAACATTTTTTTTAATGAATTGAGAAAAATAAAAAATAAATACTAGTATCCATAAAAGAGAAAACAAGAGCAGCTTTAGGGGGATCTCACATGTATTTATTTTCTTGTCGAATTCACATGACAGTGAATATATATAGTAGCCCAGTTTATAGACCCCTCCCCGTGGCTGACAGTGATTGGTGTGTGTGTGTGTGTGTGTGTGTGTGTGTGTGTGTGTGTGTGTGTGTGCTTAAAAGGTGCACCGGCTACACACACACACACACACACACACACACAGGATAAACACTTGGATGGCTTTCATTCTAGACACAGATGCCACTGTAACTGATTGCTACTCAACCTCGCAACAGCTTACTGCCACGCGGGCACTTATATCATATCAAATTGTGATTCTTTTTAGCGATATTTTATATATTAGGCTACACTATTTATTTTTGTGTAGGCTAATATATTTTATTTTTGATGCTATACTCAACCTTGCAGCAGCGTACACACTTGACACGCGGGGCACTTATAACCCCATTGAAGTCTCGGTCCAATTGCGATTTTTTTTTTTGTGATATTTTTTCTTTCTTTGCAGTGGAGGGGAACTGAATCGCGCCAACTGCTAAACGTACAGTGCAGCCTTCTCCATTGCGCGTGGACGTAAGTTTGACTTCGTATTGAGTTCGCTGTATTTCGAGGTTATACTGTGTGTGTGTGTGTGTGTGTGTGTGTGTGTGTGTGTGTGTGTGTGTGTGTGTGTGTGTGTGTGTGTGTGTGTGTGTGTGTGTGTTTCTGTGTGTGTAGATACAAGTGGCTTAATTTGAGTTTTCTTTATTGGATCTGATCAGTCAGTGTCTGTGTGAATACAAAATCGTTCAAGAAAAGGTCTGTGTGTGTGTGTGTGTGTGTGTGTGTGTGTGTGTGTGTGTGTGTGTGTGTGTGTGTGTGTGTGTGTAGCAGCAGCAGCAGGAGCAGGTTAGCAGTTTAAATTATTGTAAAAAATTGGAAATGAATTTAATCATTAACGTTAAGTGAGTTATCGTCCGCCTGTCTGCCACACGTCATGGACATATTATATTATTGACATTCTGATTGAGCCTGTTTTCTGGGACAACATATGTTTGAATGAATATCTTCTTTTATTTCTTCCTCGCAAAAGAGAGAGAGAGAGAGAGAGAGAGAGAGAGAGAGAGAGAGAGAGAGAGAGAGAGGGGGGGGGAGTGCGAGAGAGAGAGAGAGAGAGAGGGAGAGAAAGAAAGAGAGCGAAGGAGAGAAAGAGAGAGAGAGAGGGAAAGAGAGAGAGAGTGAGAGAGAGAGTGTGAGAGAAAGAAAGAGAGCGAAAGAGAGAGATAGGGAAAGAGAGAGTGAGAGAGAGTGTGAGAGAAAGAAAGAGAGCGAAGGAGAGAAAGAGAGAGAGAGGGAGAGGGAGAGAGAGAGGGAAAGAGAGAGAGACAGAGAAAGTGGCTGCCTAAGTGATAAGCGCGCCTTAATTGTGCATGAATGACCGATGCCTAATTGATCAAACAGCCTATTTAATAATGCTTGGCGAACATTACTATTATTTACATCATGTGTCAACTATTCCAACATAGTCCTCCCTTATCTTTAAAAAAAAATATATAAATATATAATTTTTTTAATTATTATTATTATTTATTTTTTAACGTTTAATTGACAGTTTCATTTTTTTTAAATAAAATTAAAAATTAGTTGCGAAGCATGCAATACCTGCATTGCTTTAGTCAATACATACTTAAAATAAATTAGAAAATCTCAAGGCACTTTTTGTTTACACCTTTTTTAAGGACTGGAAAAATAATTCAAATAAATTTTTAACATACATTGGGGTTACTTTAAAAAAAAAACTACATTATGCTGTTGTTCAACTGAAATATAAAACAGGCACACACATATAAACAAGTGATTATTCATTCTGAAGTGTTTGTTTAGGCTCACATCATGCACAACACATTATTTAATTACATTGTTGTTACGGTGTGGCAGACAGGCAGACAGGCAGACAGGCAGACAGGCAGGCAGGCAGACAGGCAGACAGGCAGACAGGCAGACAGGCAGACAGGCAGGCAGGCAGGCAGACAGGCAGACAGGCAGACAGGCAGGCAAGCAGGACCCGAATGCAGAACGTTTCCAGTAAAGGTCATTTATTGTCCAAAAAAATGCAACTCCCAAAAGGCAAAAAAGGCAGCCGGGCAAAAAGGCAGAGAACACAGGTAACAGGAAACAAGTACAGGCTGTTACATACTCCGCGAGAAGAAAGAACAAAGTTCTCGGTGACAGAGCTGCGAGAAGAAAATGACGTCATTTTCTTCTCTCAGCTCTTGTTCAGCTGTTCTCGCAGCTTGTTCTCGACACATCACCCGGGCCGAACTTTCTTCTCGCAGCTTGTCCGAGAACTATTGTGTGATTGGTCAGTCTGAAGTCAATGAGGAAAGCGAAGTGAAATCAGCTGGCGCTACTGAGTCAATTACCAACAATGCGCCGCGGTGAGGAGTTCGGCAGTTGAGTTCTCGTGAAGTATGAAATGTCCAGACCAGAAAGAACTTCTCGCAGCTCTGTCACCGAGAACTTTGTTATTTCTTCTCGCGGAGTATGTAACAGCCTTAACAAGACTCACTGACACGACAAACCATAATGCACAGACAAGGAACACAAGAAGTATATACACAAGACACAACGAGACACAGGTGTATCACATTAGGGGAGGGAGCAGTAATCACACAGGAGGGAAACTTGACAGGACATGGGGAGGAACAAGACAGACATACCAAAATAAAACAGGAAACCCGGGTAACACCAAAACAAGACAGGACAAAGACAGACCATGATAATTTTGACCCCGTTTCAACTTTATATAAAAAACATCTCATTTAAAAAGCAAAGTATTTCCCTAATTTACCCTATATATATAAAAGAATCGTATCAGACACAGACAGACAGACAGACGGACAGACGGACAGACAGACAGACAGACAGACAGACAGACAGACAGACAGACAGACAGACAGACAGACAGACAGACAGACAGACAGACAGACGGACAGACACAAAACTTCCCCCCATTATGATTGATGATTGTTAATTATAGGGTCGATTAGCCTCGGTATGGAATGTGCTATAAATAAACCTTGCCTTGAATATTAGCATTACAGACATACACACACACACACACACACACACACACACACCCGCGTACACACACACACACATACATATACACACACACACACACACACACACACACACGTCACTAAAACATGTATGTGTGAAGGTTATACGATGCATTCTGTCAAAGCCGGCCCAAGCCTTCAGGGGGCCCTAAGCGAAATATGATTAGGGGGTCCCTCTCCAATGTTAGCGCTGCTGAAACTATAGATCTTTGTTACATTTTATTCACACACCCAGTGTTTTCCACTAGTGCCTCCACTGTGCAGCTGTGTGAAAATATTAGACAGCCGAGATTCAGACCCTCCTAGGGGGGTCCGGGGGTATGGCCCCCCGGGAGATTTTTTTTTACCTTTTTAAAGTGAAATGCATGAATCTGGTGCACTTTGAGAGGAACATTAAGAGGCTAAATCTGAGAAATTTTGTGTGAACAAATAATTTGGAGACACTGGGTCAGATGAGTTAGAAGCTATTGAAGAAAGACACATGGATTTTCCATAAAAATATTTATCTAAAATAAAATATTATGGAGGGTCCTCTGGGATGGGCTTGGAGCTCTTTCTCTTTTACGGGACATATTTCTCTGTAATATAATGAATGCATTTAAATGCAGTGAGAGGAACGAAGCAGAAGAACTCTGTTGTCCAGTTATCTTTTTTCCACAGACGAGGCTGAAATAGGCTGTAGACTATACACAGTGCATGGGCAACTGAGGGCAGCCCCATTTCCAAATGTTTTTAAATAAACTCAATAAACACTGTGCATGGATGTGAACGTGACATGATCAGATAATTTCGGATTTCCTCCCAGATGAACTGATTACATTTTTAGGCTATTAATTATCTAGACCAAAACATGGTATTACTTTTTTTGTATGATAACTTACATTTGCATAATATGATGTTAATATCAAACACACAAACTAATTTTTTTTTTTTTTTTTGAGGGGGCCCCCCTGGCGGTCGGGGGCCCTAAGCGACCGCTTAGTTGGCTTATGCCTCGGGCCGGCTCTGCATCCTGTGATCATTAAGTCCATGTTAGCTCCATCTTTCTATCTCATTAATTTGCCACACTGAAAAGGCTAAGATGAGCGTTCCATAAATACATAACATTTTATTTATTTATTTATTTATTATTATTATTATTATTCTGGACAATTACACACAATACACAATTTTCTCTTTGCATATTCATACATATTACTTTGTGTTATCGTCCAAAGGGAAGCAGGAGAAGCCAAAGGCCAATGATCAAATTCCTTCGTGATTTTCTCTACTTATGACATCTATTGCAGTATGTCCGTCCTGGGAGAGGGATCCCTTACTCTGTCGACTCTCCCTGAGATTTCTTCAATTTTTTATTTTTTTTTATTCCCGGTAAAGGGTTTTTACTGGGAGTTTTTTTCTCAGCCGAGCTAAGGGTGTAAGGGCAGGATGTCATATTGTATCATATTGTATCATATGTCATATTGTATGAAATGTAAAGCCCACTGAGACAAATGTGTTTGTGATGTTGGGCTATACAAATAAAACTGATTTGATTTTGATTTCAGCTCCCGCCCCCACTGCCATCAGATTCAGATACACAGATACACATTACTTCCTCTTGATGAGCAAATGTGTTATTCATCCGTCTGATGTTTATCATTGTTAATGTTGCACAAATGGGTTTGAATGACTAATGCATTTAGATGATTTATTTCCACATGCTACACACACACACACACACACACACACACACACACACACACACTCAAACTCCAACACACACACTCCAACACACACACACATTCAAACTCCAACACACACACACACACACACACACACACACATTCAAACTCCAACACACACACACACACACACACACACACTCAAACTCCAACAGACACAGACACACACACACTCTCAAACTCCAACACACACACACATTCAAACTCCAACACACACACACACACACACACACTCCAACACACACACACACACACACACACACACACACACACACACACACACACTCTCAAACTCCAACACACACACACACACACACACACACACACACACACACACACACACACACACACACACACTCACACACACACACACACACACACACTCAAACTCCAACAGACACACACACACACACACACACACTCCAACACACACACACATTCAAACTCCAACAGACACAGACACACACACACTCTCAAACTCCAACACACACACACACACACACTCAAACACACACACACACACACACACACACACACACACACACACACATACTCAAACTCCAACACACACACACACACACACTCCAACACACACACACACTCCAACACACACACACACACTCAAACTCCAACAGATACAGACACAGACACAGACACACACACACACACACACACACTCTCTCTCAAACTCCAACACACACACACACACACATTCAAACTCCAACACACACACATTCAAACTCCAACACACACACACTCAAACTCCAACACACACACATTCAAACTCCAACACACACACACACACACACACACACACACACACACACACACACACACTCCAACACACACACACATTCAAACTCCAACACACACACACTCAAACTCCAACACACACACACACACACACACACACACACACACACACACACACACACACACTTAAACACACACACACACACACACACACACACACACACACACACACACACACACACACACACACACACACAATGTTGCACAAATGGGTTTGAATGACTAATGCATTTAGTTGATTTATTTCCACTACAGTATATGCTACACACACACACACACACACACACACACACACACACACACACACACACACACACACACACATTCAAACTCCAACACACACAGACACACACACACACTCAAACTCCAACAGACACAGACACACACACACATTCAAACTCCAACACACACACACACACACACTCAAACTCCAACACACACACACACACACACACACACATTCAAACTCCAACACACACACACACACTCAAACTCCAACACACACACACACTCAAATTGACCCATTAATCACCCATATGAGATCACAGCATCCATCCACACTGAAGAAAAGATTATTTGAACAGAAGATGAAGTTGCTTCTGGACACACTCTATAACCAACCGGAGATTGGTCATTTAAAGGTGATTCATCAACACAATAACAGTAGAGAGAATATATTGATTTCATTTGAATACATAACTATGATAGCCTGGCACCGCCCGCCTCCCTACTCCCGCTCTATTTTCATTTCCCTTCAGTAGTCAGTTTGGGATTTTTTTACCGGTCCAATCAGCGAACAGACAGAGGGAGTGGCTGAGAGCAATGACG
>NC_137230.1:36054146-36059146 GCF_949987685.1 Ammodytes marinus
ACACAAACACGCACGCACGCACACACACACACGCACACACACACACACCACGTTAGGGCAGGTAAACAAGGACACATACACTTTGACCTGCATTAACACTCACAGAGAAACATTAAAATGCTCTGACATATATTTTTATAATTTATCGGTAAACAAGCAGACTGTGACTTCCATAAGTCTGCACTGATTTCAATAAGAGTAGGCAAAGAACAGGTTTACATCAAGGCCAAAAATCCCTCTTTGAGTGGGCGCCCTTAGCTCAGCTGGTAGGGCGTCCCCCCCATGGGCCTCGGCCAGCAGCGGACCCGGGTTGGATTCCAGCCCGCGGTCGTTCTCTGCATGTCACTCCCCTCTCTGCCCCATTTCAACTCTGTCGCTACACTATCAATAAAGCATAAAAATGCCAAAAAAAAAACAAAAAAAAAAATATATATATTTTTAAATCAGTAAATATCTCCCCACAATCTGCTAACTGGACTCGGTAAATAAAATAAAGCATACAAGATGAAAATGAATGACGCTACTGCCACATAACTAATAGCTAATAGTAGCCATATAAGTCATCTCCTAAGAGTAGTCCTTGAAGGCCACTGTAGCTTCTGTTATTATTCGAAAGGGTTGGGGTTACCCAGGGAGCGTTGCATTCTAGAACTTTCTAGAACTCTCTTGATGATGTCATATTACACTCTCTATACCTTTAAAAATGTCAAAATGTCTACCTCTCCTGTCTCCTGTCCCTCTTTAGATATTTCTCTTCCATAACGTGACCATCCTCCACCCGTCCTCCTTCACCCAGTGCACCACCAGGGGAAGCTTTGTGTCTCACTGGCTGGAGACCTTCTACAACATGTTCACCTTCTCCTGCCTGTTCCTGCTGCCGCTCGTCATCATGATCACAGGATACACACGCATCTTCTGTGAGATCTCCAAGCGCCTCAACAAACACAACGGTGAGTTCAAATTACAATACATTGGATGGATGGATGGATGGATGGATGGATGGATGGATGGATGGATGGATGGATGGATGGATGGATGGATGGATAGGTAGGTAGGTAGGTAGGTAGGTAGGTAGGTAGGTAGGTAGATAGATAGATAGATAGATAGATAGATAGATAGATAGATAGATAGATAGATAGATAGATAGATAGATAGATAGATAGATACACACGCATCTTCTGTGAGATCTCCAAGCGCCTCAACAAACACAACGGTGATTATTTTATTTAAACGTTCAAATTACAATACGATGGATGGATGGATGGATGGATGGATGGATGGATGGATGGATGGATGGATGGATGGATGGATGGATGGATGGATGGATGGATGGATGGATGGATGGATGGATGGATGGATGGATGGATGGATGGATGGATGGATGGATAGATAGATAGATAGATAGATAGATAGATAGATAGATAGATAGATAGATAGATAGATAGATAGATAGATAGATAGATAGATAGATAGATACACACGCACCTTCTGTGAGATCTCCAAGCGCCTCAACAAACACAACGGTGAGTTCAAATTACAATACAATGGATGGATGGATGGATAGATAGATAGATAGATAGATAGATAGATAGATAGATAGATACACACGCACCTTCTGTGAGATCTCCAAGCGCCTCAACAAACACAACGGTGAGTTCAAATTACAATACAATGGATGGATGGATGGATAGATAGATAGATAGATAGATAGATAGATAGATAGATGGATAGATGGATAGATGGATAGATGGATAGATGGATAGATGGATAGATGGATAGATGGATAGATGGATAGATGGATAGATAGATAGATAGATAGATAGATAGATAGATAGATAGATAGATAGATAGATAGATAGATAGATAGATAGATAGATAGATAGATAGATAGATAGATAGATAGATAGATGGACGGACGGACGGACGGACAGACAGACAGATACAGCTTTGTTCTTGGCTTATTAAATCATATATTTATTGTTTATGTGCATTCTTTTCATTCAAGCCTCTCACATGTTCTCTCCTTCATCTCCCCAGTGCGTTCCAATGAAGTCTACTTACGCTGCTCCAAGAACAACATCCCCAGAGCTCGCATGAGGACTCTTAAAATGAGCATTGTGATCGTGTCTTCCTTCATAATCTGTTGGACTCCATATTACCTACTGGGGCTGTGGTATTGGTTCTTCCCCGACGATTTGGAGGGCAAAGTGTCCCATTCTCTGGCCCACATTCTGTTCATATTTGGGCTCGTAAACGCCTGCTTAGACCCTATCATATACGGACTATTCACCATTCATTTTCGAAAGCGGGTGAGGAGGAGATTTTTTTGCAACGCTAGTCCGGCCACACACAATGCAAACGAGTTGGAAAGCAACACGGCTATCACAGGCTCGTTCGCGTGCAATGGGAATTCTTTGCCGATGAGAAAATGTGTGAGTGTGAACGTTCGAGAGAGTTTTGCAATGCGCGAGGTGGAATCGAAGTCACAGAGAAGAAGTTTTTTAATAGAGGAAAATGGTGCAGAGAAAAACGGCGTAATTTAAATGGTGAGAGTAAAGTTTTAAAGATATAGGCCTAAAGAGGTTGATTTTCACCTCTGCTTTTAGGGTTAGATAAGTGTTCTTAAAGGCCTACTTCACCGGTGGAAATATGAAGGTGTATTGAACTCTGAGATCCTGTGTAGTACAAATGTGCAAACATTTTAGAAATCGGTTCATCCTAGCCTGAGGAAAGGCTAGGATGAACCAAGTGTTTTATGGCCTCTCTGTCAAACACTACATTTTACCATGCATGACATCACACTAGTAAAAATGTGTAGGGTTAGGATTAACAGGACAGCTGGGCCAAGGGAAGACTGAGGGAAGAAAAACCTCATTCATTATATTATAATAGAGATTTTATAATGATAGAACGCCGGTTCCGTATGGGTGAAGTATTCCTTTAAAGGTGGAGTCAGTGATTCTGGAGAACGCTTGTTATCAACATCAGTGAATAGGCCTGTCTCCTCACGACCTGCTACCTGTCCCTTCTGTGTTTTTATTAGTAAACAGCCTAGGCTCTGTAAACAAAAAAGGCCCAACGTAGCTAGCAAAATGCCTGTTTACAGAGCCTATAGGTTGTGTACTATGTCAGAATAATCTTAATTTTATACTCATGTGCTTTTTAAATTTATACACTTTTGTATGGTTAGTAACTTCACATTCATTCACCATTTACAGAGACACACAACAGCACTGAGGCAGGCCGTTTCAGTAGGTACTTTGCCCAAGGTCAGGGGAGAACTATTTGTGTGGGATGAGCCTGCACATGACAACCAGCCTAGCAACGACCCCGCACCCTCCCTTCACCTCTCTTATGAGCATTCTCTTAGTAAAACATGAAATGTATCTTATGAAGTCCAGCAAGAAGAAGTCGTCATCGGCCAGCCTCTAACACATAGTAAACCAATCAGAAATAATGTATTTGTTTCCATATAACACTATGTCCCACCATTTTGTCTTCAGTCTTACTGGGGACGCTTTTTGAGAATCCAGTAAGCTCCATGTATAGGCCTACATGTTTTCTGCTCACTCAATTCAGATAATAAATCTTTAAGCTTTGAAATAAATCTTCTACTTGTTTTTCCTTCTTCAACTCTGGTTAAAAGAACACGGTAGAAGTTTATTTCTAACAACTAACACTTGATTTCTTACAGTGCACATATTATAATGTCAAAAAGTGATTTGACAACAAGCGTTCTCCAGAATCACTGACTCTAGGGCTGCAACTAACGATTATTTTGATAATCGATTAATCTGTCGATTATTTTCTCGATTAATCGATTATTAATCGATTAGTGTTTTGGTCCGTAAAATGTCAGAAAATGGTGAAAAATGTTGATCAATTTTCCAAAGCCCATGTTGACGTCCTCAAATGTATTGTTATGTCCAAAACACACAGATATTTCAGTTTACTGTCATAATAGGATAAAAAAAACTGAAAATATTCACATTTGAGAAGCTGAAATCAGAGAATTTGGAAATTTTTTATTAAAAAATTACTCGAAACGATTAATCGATTATCAAAATAGTTGGCGATTATTTTAATAATCGATTAATAATCGATTTGTCGATTAATCGTTGCAGCTCTAACTGACTCCACCTTTAACTAACTGCTTTCATTTACATTTTGACTCTCAAGATGCAGTTTGAATTAATTGTATTTTATTTAATTGATGTTTTATTGTTATGTATTTCGTTGTATTTGATGTGTTATTGTATTCATGCATTTTCCTGCTCATTAATAAAATTTAAATTTGCTGTTGAAGTTTTCTGTCGATAGTTTAAAGCCCAAAGTTGATCAGTTTACCTTTATATCAGGTTGGAGGTTCGATCCCCGCCCTGTCACCTGTGTCATAGTTGTTGTGTCCTTGGGCAAGACACTTCACCCACCTTGCCTCGTGTGAATGTCGATAGTTAGCCTGCTATCGGTGTATGAATCTGTGTGTGAATGGTAACGTGGGAAAGGAAAACAGGTCTCCCTTGAAAAAGAGTCTTCGGTCTCAATGGGATTTACCTGTAGAAATAAAGGTTAAAAAAAAAAAATATCAGATGAAGAGGAAATATGTATATAATCATGATACATGCAGAAAATGTATTATATTAATTATTGAGCTGTGGAAAAGGGGTTGGATTAAATGCAATGACTGGCTGTACATCAAGTTGCCCCCCTAGGATAATAAAGATACCTTGAACCTTAAAGGTGCAGTGTGTAATATGACATCATCAAGAAAGTTCTAGAAAGTTCTAGAATGCAACGCTCCCTGGGTAACCCCAACCCTTTTGAATAATAACAGAATCTACAGTGCATGGCCTTCAAGGACAAGAACAATTCTACATTTTAAACAATGCACCTGATGACATTCCAACTATGACACTTCCAAAATGGCGGTGACAAGGCCTTGGTCCAAAGTATGTAGAAATATGGACATATATGAGACCCTTTCTAAGGAAAAAAATAAT
>NC_137230.1:36061646-36066646 GCF_949987685.1 Ammodytes marinus
CTACGAGGAACTTTTAAATATTTCTGAAACAGTCTCATTTTTCCTCTGATGATCATGAATTACATGTAACAGCAAACGAGACCATCAGTGCAAAGAACTTTTTATTTTAAATAGTTTTTCTTAATGCCTTTGTCATGGGTATACGCTCACCCAGGAACAACAGCTGGCGTAGTTAAAACACTACCGCTTTTGTAAAAAAAAGAAATTACAAATACAATTTTTAATCATTTGCAATATTTATAATAATCATGATACAATTAGTTAGTTCAGGGCACAATGGATTTCCACAGTAGAGTAAAAATAAATAAAAAATAGGACAATATATACAAAAAATTTGCAATAAATAAAGTACAATTCATGTGAGTTAGATAGCTTACTGCGCCAAAATACATTACTGATCTGCTGATACGTTATGAACCGTCCAGAGCCCTTAGGTCGTCTGGGACAGGTTTACTTACAGTCCCAAGAGTTAGGACTAAACGAGGAGAAGCAGCTTTTAGTTTTTATGCACCAAATATCTGGAACAAACTCCCAGAAAACTTGAGGTCTGCTGCAACCCTCAGTTCTTTTAAATCGAGTTTGAAGACTTTTCTGTTTCCATTTTAACCTGTACTTTTAATTTAATTTAAATGTTTTACTTCTTTTCATTCGCTTTTAAATGTCTTCTAATGTGTTTTATGTATTTTAATCTTGCCCCTGTAAAGCACTTTGAGTGGCCTTGTGTTTGAATTGTGCTATATAAATAAACTTGCCTTGCCTTGCCTTGTGTTGGGTGCATATTATGGATATTATAGAAAGCCTATTGCAAGAATTTCTAAAGGACAAATTTACATCAGTTTGCAAATGAGGTGTGTTGGTGGGAATTAGTTTTAGGACATTTTAAAATGACATGCACACAAACGTTATAAAATGACCAACCAACCCATAGAGTCTCAGTCCTCTTCACAGCAGACCCGGGTTAGAATCCAGCCCGGGTCGTTCTCTGCATGTCATTCCCCTGTCTGTCTGTCTGTCTGTCTGTCTGTCTGTCTGTCTGTCTGTCTGTCTGTCTGTCTGTCTGTCTGTCTGTCTGTCTGTCTGTCTGTCTGTCTGTCTGTCTGTCCTCTTCACAGCAGACCCGGTTTAGAATCCAGCCCGGGTCGTTCTCTGCATGTCATTCCCCTCTCTGACACATTTCATCTCTGTCTCTCTACACTGTCTAATAAAGCATGAAAAAATGCCCCCAAAGAAAATGCTTAATTAAAATGACATACACATGAAGGTAAATACAGAAATACCTAAAAATCTTGAAAAAATGTAATATTCTTTGTCGACTCTCCCTGAGATTTCTTCAATTTTTTTTTAATCCCGGTAAAGGGTTTTTTACTGGGAGTTTTTTCTCAGCCGAGCTAAGGGTGTAAGGGCAGGGTGTCATATTGTATCATATTGTATCATATTGTATGAAATGTAAAGCCCACTGAGGCAAATGTCTTTGTGATTTTAGGCTATACAAATAAAACTGATTTGATTTTGATTTAGTAATGTGTGTATTTGTTATATAGGCTATCTATCTTGTACTTTTTTTTTATAATTTTCTTTTTTAATGTTTTTTCAAAGCATCGTGTGAGGTGTGGGATGGGTGGGAGTTGTGATTGTTTTGTTTATTTAAATATTTAAAAAAAAAAATCAATAAAAATCGTTTATAAAAAATAAAAAAATAATAAAATACCTCAAAATGTGTGGATTCAATAACATGTTGTTGTTTTTCAGCTGAGTTGCTTCTGTTGTATCTTCGCTGCTGTTTCCTGAATCTGATCCCAGGTCTGTGATAAAGATGTGTTCCTCTCCTTCACAGACAGCGATCTACACAGAGAAAGACATGACAACACAGGGTTAAAATTCAAATTCAAATATTAAAGGCCTTCTTCACCGGTGGGAATATGAAGGTGTATTGAACTCTGAGATCCTATGCAGTATTAATGCGCAAACATTTTAGAAATCGGTTCATCCTAGCCTGAGAAAAGGCAGAAAGAGTGTTTTATGGTCTCACTTTCAAACCCTAGATTTTCCCATGTGTGTGACATCACATGTACATCTTACTAAAAGTTGTTCATTTCAGGGCGCTCCGGTGGTGTAGTGGATAGAGCGTGTACCATATTGGCTCCGGCCTTCGTTGCAGTGGTCGCGGGTTCAAATTCGACCCGTGGACCTTAACTGCAGGTCATCCCCCCTCTCTCTCTCTCTCTCTGTCTCCCCATTTCAACTCTAATCTAATAAAGCTTGAAAATGCCAAAAAACAATCTTAAAAAAAAAAAAAAGTTGGTAATTTTGCAAAAATCATTTTAGAATATTTTTTTTACCTTTTCTGCAGGTAGTTGTTGCAGTTTTCCTCCAGAGAGACGAAGCTGATTGGCTCATCTTGTTGTGTTGTAGAATCAGGAAGTGAATTAACATATTCCTTGATGACATCACACTCTGCAAAGCTGAAAATGAAAAGATGATTCTGACTTCCTCCTTCAGAAGACGCACTGCAGCTCGGGTCCAATTCACCTGCGAAAACACACGGACATCTTTAGCTACTGTCGTGAATCCAGAGGTTGGCAGCATTCTGAAGTCTTCCTGCATCCACACTATTCGCACTTTACTTTAGTATTACCATGTAAACATCTGGTCAATGATCAAATTCCTTCGTGATGTTTCTCTACTTATGACATCTATTGCAGTATGTCCGTCCTGGGAGAGGGATCCCTTACTCTGTCGACTCTCCCTGAGATTTCTTCAAATTTTTTAATCCCGGTAAAGGGTTTTTTACTGGGAGTTTTTTCTCAGCCGAGCTAAGGGTGTAAGGGCAGGGTGTCATATTGTATCATATTGTATGAAATGTAAAGCCCACTGAGACAAATGTCTATTTGTGATTTTGGGCTATACAAATAAAACTGATTTGATGATTTGATTTAGGTTTAGTTTATTTTATTTTATTTATTAACATTAATGGTGCAAGGAGGGAACGAAGCCTAACGGGCTTGTGCAGAGTTCCACCGCTATCAATAATCACAATGAAATCATATTCAGGCTAACAAATAAACTCTAGAAATTAAGGAGACAAGGTACATGAATACTCAAAATAATCTAAATTAGATGGAAAAAGATGTGATAAATACATGTCTAAGATAGTAATACAGGGGGGCGCCCTTAGCTCAGTTGGTAGGGCGTCCCCCCCATGGGCCTCGGCCAGCAGTGGACCCGGGTTAGATTCCAGCCCGCGGTCGTTCTCTGCATGTCACTCCCCTCTCTGCCCCATTTCAACTATGTCTCTACACTGTCAATAAAGAATAAAAATGCCAAAAAAATATCTTTAAGATAGTAATACATGTCTAAGATAGTTTACACGGTAATGACGGACTTGAGAGCGACCAACTGGTTTACTTTATTGAAAGAATAGTTACAGGGTTACTTTACTTACAGCCAATGTCAGGACGTCCTGCACATGCACTGAGCACACAACAATGAAGACTCGTTTACTCAAATCACCACATGTTTATTAGACTCACATCTACCACACTCTCCCCCAACCCAACTGGCACATACTTTCAGTGTGCCAAGGTCACAGTCCTTATCAACCCTGGCAGCCTATGTGCTTCCCTGTCTTGTCTTTCACAGAACAGCATGAATAAAAACATTTCTGCTTAACCCCAATGATCAAATTGTCATCTAGAACAGCTTATTTTCCAATTCATAACTGTAGCTTAATTTGGGGTAACATTATTTTTCATATATTCTGAATCACACAGCCAACACAGAGAGGATGAGGAGGAGTTTCAGACTGTTAAACCAGACTGACAATGTCACTTAGCCCACCACCCATTGACCACCTAATCATTATTATAATCTTGCACTTTACATAGTTGAATTACAGCCAGACTGGTTTACAAGAAGAATCTCACTACGCATTGCCCTGTGCGAGTCTGAAGACTTTTCTGTTTCCATTTTAACCTGTACTTTTTATTTAATTTAAATGTTTTACTTCTTTTCATTCACTTTTAAATGTCTTCTAATGTGTTTTATGTATTTTAATCTTGCCCCTGTAAAGCACTTTGAGTGGCCTTGTGTTTGAATTGTGCTATAGAAATAAACTTGCCTTGCCTTGCCTTGTGCAATTGTGTATGTGAGGAATAAATAAAACTAAACTAAACTAACTATTTACTGATTTCTTTTAACTTTTGCTTAATGATGTAGAACGTTTACCTTGTATGAAGAGAGTTTGCAGGGTGGCGTTGAGAGCGTAAACAGGATTACAGGGAGAACCAATCAGGTGAGAGGTGGGAGGAGTCAGGAGGCAAACAGTGGATTGGCTGGTTACATCTCGGAGGAACAAGTTTCCATTTCTTTGCATCACAAGAGACTAAAAAAAAGAAAAATTATATATTGTATTTATACAGCTCTGGAAAAAATGAAGAGACCACTCCAAATGTTCACTGTCTCTTGTTTTACTATCTACAGGCATATGTTTGAGTAGAATGAACATTTTGTTTTTATAATATGAACTACTGACAACATTTCTACCAAATCCCAATACATTTTTTGTCATTAAAGAGCATTTTCATTAAGTAATGTAGAGATGAAGATTTAAGAAAAATCTAGACTGGTCTCTTAATTTTTTCCTTAGCTGTATTGCGCTTTTCTTGAAATGCAAAGTCGCTTAAAATATAAAGATAAGACAGCAGGACCCAGAGTGTATATAAATTATAATGGTGTTCTACAGAAATGCATTTTGTTTTAAAGGTGGAGTCAGTGATTCTGGAGAACGCTTGTTGTCAAAATAATTTTTGGCAAAATCAGTGAATATCTCCTCAATCAATCCTCTGCCTTTACATACTGTGTGTGCGAGGCATGTAAACAAAGGGTATGAAAACAAAGGGGGCCACATTACAGAATCACTGACTCCACCTTTAAGAGTTTTAAAAGATGTATCAATAACTTGAGTGTTCCTACCAAGCTGGGCAGGAACGGCACTGATGCGA
>NC_137230.1:36071646-36106646 GCF_949987685.1 Ammodytes marinus
GTTTTTATCATGTTTTATCACACTTATGGATCTGAGATGATGCTAGATAACTCGCTGCTTGAAGACCGCAGTGCATTAATGTGGTGACGTAGGGACGAGCGAGGGGACTGCTAACTGCAGTAACTGACAGGAAGTTAGCTAAAAGAACCATTCCGCTTACAGCACCTTTAATTCAAGCTGAACAAGAGCCTCCTGCTTCACCTTGTCGGTCTTTATTTCTCTCGAGTGACCCGTTCGCGATACACTATCCCTTACATATTATGCAGAATATAATCACATAGAGACACCGACTATTGTGTTTAATTATACATTAAACCACAAACAATATATTTCTAATTATTGTTTTGCTCCAGTTGTAATTATTACCTGCTGGAACATTGGGTGGTTTGACTTTAAACACCGTAGCAACAGGAGACCATTTCACATCCAAATCCTCAGATGAGTTTTCGTCCTGAAAAAACAAAAAACAAAAAAAATCTGTCTAGTTTTTTTTTCTTACAAAAAATGTAGTTATTCATCTTGTTTGTATCTGGCAGCAGATAAAACTAGAAAATGCATTTCCTGCTGAAAATGCGTGTGAATGCTGAAACAGCTTACGCTAAACTGGATAGCTGAGTATGAAGACTTGAAAAAGGTCTATAAAGGTTTATAAAGTTGTTGAAGTTTATAAAGGTCATAATTGTGTAAAATAAGTTTAAAAGGAGTTGAAAAGTTGAATATATAGAGGTTTGAATAACATTTCTTGCTGAAATTATGAAGAAGTTGAAAGACATGGATAAAAATCTTAAAACTATGAAATAGTAATTGAATAGACTTGGAGCTAAACTACCTTGATGGCTTGAATGTATATGAATCAGCTAAAGGAGTATGAAGATGTGGAAAAGTAAGAAACAGTCTTAAATATGAACAGTAGTGAATTGTTTAACTCTTATAGGAATGATGTTGAATATTTAAAAATGTCTAGATAAAATTATAATTGAAAGACATGAAGAAAAAAAATTATGTGTGAAATAGGCCTTCAAAGAGCAGAGTGTTTGCTCCATTTCAACTGTGCCTCTCCGAACTGTCTAATAAAGCGGAAAAAAGAAAAGAATAATCAAGAAAAAAAAGTGAAATTGCCCTTTAATGGGCAGAGTGAGTCACCAAGGTGAGTGTATGTCTTATTGAGGGTCTGTGATCAGGCAGAAATCCCACCTTTTAGAGGCCTCAGAGAGGTCATTTCATCCAAAACGTCACCTCAAACCGCTGCCTCTAACTGACAGACCGTGAGTCTAACTGACAAAATTATTTTATTGTTAGAACCAAAAGAATCTGATGAAGACACAGTGTGAAGATTGTGTCTGTAATGTGAAGAATATGAGAACCAGAGCATTTTAAATGTGTGGTACAGTCTGCCTTTCTCCAGAAATGTCATGTCTCAGTTATCAAAGCGGCAGTTGGTTGGACACCATTTAGCTTGGAAGCCCAGACCTCCCATTGTGTAGGTCCGATTGCTTCAGTAGTCACATCTATGCGACCGGCAGAATATGTCCTACATTTTGATGTCAAAATTATCCGCGTAGGGTTTAATTTGTGGGAGTGAGAGGCAGTTATGTGGAATGTTTTGGTGTATTTTTACACCAGTTCTACACTGTAACAGTTGGTTCCCCCACTCTGCCTCTGAACATTCCGTCCCATCCGGATCCCATTATAAATTTAGAAAGAGGTTGAAAAAAGCTTAAAACTAAAACTATGTTTGTTTAAAGACTGTTTAAGAATTTAAAAAGTTGAATAGGAGTTTAATAGCTGTAATTAATGTGAATTGTTTAACGTTTGAATGGAGTCTCTAGCTGAAAAACTGCGGGAGGAGATAGGTTTCAAAGCAGAGGAAGTTTTAGCGGTTTGGAATGCTGCTCCTATCTGCTTCAATGTTAAAATAATTTGTTAAAAAGCTGAATATTTGAAATATTTGAAAAGGTAGAAAAATGTTAAAAGAGGTCCACACATGTCCTTAAAGAGCTGAACATTTTGGTATTTGTATGGTTAAAATAGCTGAAGATTTGAAGGAGGTATGAAGGTCCAAAAAACGTACGGAAGAAGTAAAAATAACTAGAAAATGCATTTCCTGCTGAAAATGCGTGTGAATGCTGAAACAGCTTACGCTAAACTGGATAGCTGAGTATGAAGATTTGAAAAAGGTCTATAAAGGTTTATAAAGTTGTTGAAGTTTATAAAGGTCATAATTGTGTAAAATAAGTTTAAAAGGAGTTGAAAAGTTGAATATATAGAGGTTTGAATAACATTTCTTGCTGAAATTATGAAGAAGTTGAAAGACATGGATAAAAATCTTAAAACTATGAAATAGTAATTGAATAGACTTGGAGCTAAACTACCTTGATGGCTTGAATGTATTTGAATCAGCTAAAGGAGTATGAAGATGTGGAAAAGTAAGAAACAGTCTTAAGTATGAACAGTAGTGAATTGTTTAACTCTTATAGGAATGATGTTGAATATTTAAAAATGTCTAGATAAAATTATTACTGAAAGACATGAAAAAAAATGTATGTGTGAAATAGGCCTTCAAAGAGCAGAGTGTTTGCCCCATTTCAACTGTGCCTCTCCGAACTGTCTAATAAAACGGAAAAAAGAAAAAAATAATCAAGAAAAAAAAGTGAAATTGCCCTTTAATGGGCAGAGTGAGTCACCAAGGTGAGTGTATGTCTTATTGAGGGTCTGTGATCAGGCAGAAATCCCACCTTTTAGAGGCCTCAGAGAGGTCATTTCATCCAAAACCTCACCTCAAACCGCTGCCTCTAACTGACGGACCGTGAGTCTAACTGACAAAATTATTTTATTGTTAGAACCAAAAGAATCTGATGAAGACACAGTGTGAAGATTGTGCCTGTAATGTGAAGGATATGAGAAGCAGAGCATTTTAAAAGTGTGGTACAGTCTGCCTTTCTCCAGAAATGTCATGTCTCAGTTATCAAGGCGGCAGTTGGTTGGACACCATTTAGCTTGGAAGCCCAGACCTCCCATTGTGTAGGTCCGATTGCTTCAGTAGTCACATCTATGCGACCGGCAGAATATGTCCTACATTTTGATATAAAAATGATCCGTGTAGGGTTTAATTTGTGGGAGTGAGAGGCAGTTATGTGGAAGGTTTTGGTGTATTTTTACACCAGTTCTACACTGTAACAGTTGGTTCCCCCACTCTGCCTCTGAACATTCCGTCCCATCCGGATCCCATTATAAATTTAGAAAGAGGTTGAAAAAAGCTTAAAACTAAAACTATGTTTGTTCAAAGACTGTTTAAGATTTTAAAAAGTTGAATAGGAATTGAATAGCTGTAATTAATGTGAATTGTTTAACGTTTGAATGGAGGTTGTAGCTGAAAAAATGCGGGAGGAGATAGGTTTCAAAGCGGAGGAAGTTTTAGCGGTTTGGAATGCTGCTCCTATCCGCGTCAATGTTAAAATGATTTGTTAAAAAGCTGAATATTTTAAATATTTTAAAAGATTGAAACATGTTGAAATGTGTTTAATAGTGTGCTTAAAGAGCTGAACATTGTGATTATTGAATGGTTTAAATAGCTGAAAATTTGAAGGAGTTACACTTTTGAAGGGTTTGAAGGCTGCTCCCATCCGCTTCAGTGTTAAAAAAGTTGGTTAAAAAGCTGAATATTTTAAAAAGTTTAAAAGGTAGAAAAATGTTAAAAGATGTCCAAACATGTCCTTAAAGAGCTGAACATTTTGGTATTTGTATGGTTAAAATAGCTGAAGATTTGAAGGAGGTATGAAGGTCCAAAAAACGTACGGAAGAAGTAAAAATAATAATAAAGATTTGAATAACAATAGTGTGAATGCTCCAGCATTCACACTAATAACTAGAAAATGCATTTCCTGCTGAAAATGCGTGTGAATGCTGAAACAGCTTACGCTAAACTGGATAGCTGAGTATGAAGATTTGAAAATGTCTATAAAGGTTTATAAAGTTGTTGAAGTTTATAAAGGTCATAATTGTGTAAAATAAGTTTAAAAGGAGTTGAAAAGTTGAATATATAGAGGTTTGAATAACATTTCTTGCTGAAATTATGAAGAAGTTGAAAGACATGGATAAAAATCTTAAAACTATGAAATAGTAATTGAATAGACTTGGAGCTAAACTACCTTGATGGCTTGAATGTATATGAATCAGCTAAAGGAGTATGAAGATGTGGAAAAGTAAGAAACAGTCTTAAGTATGAACAGTAGTGAATTGTTTAACTCTTATAGGAATGATGTTGAATATTTAAAAATGTCTAGATAAAATTATTACTGAAAGACATGAAAAAAAAAATGATGTGTGAAATAGGCCTTCAAAGAGCAGAGTGTTTGCCCCATTTCAACTGTGCCTCTCCGAACTGTCTAATAAAGCGGAAAAAAGAAAAAAATAATCAAGAAAAAAAGTTAAATTGCCCTTTAATGGGCAGAGTGAGTCACCAAGGTGAGTGTATGTCTTATTGAGGGTCTGTGATCAGGCAGAAATCCCAACTTTTAGAGGCCTCAGAGAGGTCATTTCATCCAAAACCTCACCTAAAACCGCTGCCTCTAACTGACGGACCGTGAGTCTAACTGACAAAATTATTTTATTGTTAGAACCAGAAGAATCTGATAAAGACACAGTGTGAAGATTATGTCTGTAATGTGAAGAATATGAGAACCAGAGCATTTTAAAGGTGTGGTACAGTCTGCCTTTCTCCAGAAATGTCATGTCTCAGTTATCAAGGCGGCAGTTGGTTGGACACCATTTAGCTTGGAAGCCCAAAACTTCCATTGTGTAGGTCCGATTGCTTCAGTAGTCACATCTATGCGACCGGCAGAATATGTCCTACATTTTTATGTAAAAATTATCCGCGTAGGGTTTAATTTGTGGGAGTGAGAGGCAGTTATGTGGAAGGTTTTGGTGTATTTTTACACGAGTTCTACACTGTAACAGTTGGTTCCCCCACTCTGCCTCTGAACATTCCGTCCCATCCGGATCCCATTATAAATTTAGAAAGAGGTTGAAAAAAGCTTAAAACTAAAACTATGTTTGTTCAAAGACTGTTTAAGATTTTAAAAAGTTGAATAGGAATTGAATAGCTGTAATTAATGTGAATTGTTTAACGTTTGAATGGAGATTGTAGCTGAAAAAATGCGGGAGGAGATAGGTTTCAAAGCGGAGGAAGTTTTAGCGGTTTGGAATGCTGCTCCTATCTGCGTCAATGTTAAAATAATTTGTTAAAAAGCTGAATATTTGAAATAGTTTAAAAGATTGAAACATGTTGAAATGTGTTTAATAGTGTGCTGAAAGAGCTGAACATTGTGATTATTGAATGGTTTAAATAGCTGAAAATTTGAAGGAGTTACACTTTTGAAGGATTTGGAGGCTGCTCCCATCCGCTTCAGTGTTAAATAAGTTGGTTAAAAAGCTGAATATTTTAAAAAGTTTAAAAGGTAGAAAAATGTTAAAAGAGGTCCAAACATGTCCTTAAAGAGCTGAACATTTTGGTATTTGTATGGTTGAAATAGCTGAAGATTTGAAGGAGTTGAAGAGAGCCAAAAAACGTACGGAAGCGGAAAAATAAGTTTAACTAGAAAATGCATTTCCTGCTGAAAATGCGTGTGAATGCTGAAACAGCTTACGCTAAACTGGATAGCTGAGTATGAAGATTTGAAAATGTCTATAAAGGTTTATAAAGTTGTTGAAGTTTATAAAGGTCATAATTGTGTAAAATAAGTTTAAAAGGAGTTGAAAAGTTGAATATATAGAGGTTTGAATAACATTTCTTGCTGAAATTATGAAGAAGTTGAAAGACATGGATAAAAATCTTAAAACTATGAAATAGTAATTGAATAGACTTGGAGCTAAACTACCTTGATGGCTTGAATGTATATGAATCAGCTAAAGGAGTATGAAGATGTGGAAAAGTAAGAAACAGTCTTAAGTATGAACAGTAGTGAATTGTTTAACTCTTATAGGAATGATGTTGAATATTTAAAAATGTCTAGATAAAATTATTACTGAAAGACATGAAAAAAAAAATGATGTGTGAAATAGGCCTTCAAAGAGCAGAGTGTTTGCCCCATTTCAACTGTGCCTCTCCGAACTGTCTAATAAAGCGGAAAAAAGAAAAAAATAATCAAGAAAAAAAGTTAAATTGCCCTTTAATGGGCAGAGTGAGTCACCAAGGTGAGTGTATGTCTTATTGAGGGTCTGTGATCAGGCAGAAATCCCAACTTTTAGAGGCCTCAGAGAGGTCATTTCATCCAAAACCTCACCTAAAACCGCTGCCTCTAACTGACGGACCGTGAGTCTAACTGACAAAATTATTTTATTGTTAGAACCAGAAGAATCTGATAAAGACACAGTGTGAAGATTATGTCTGTAATGTGAAGAATATGAGAACCAGAGCATTTTAAAGGTGTGGTACAGTCTGCCTTTCTCCAGAAATGTCATGTCTCAGTTATCAAGGCGGCAGTTGGTTGGACACCATTTAGCTTGGAAGCCCAAAACTTCCATTGTGTAGGTCCGATTGCTTCAGTAGTCACATCTATGCGACCGGCAGAATATGTCCTACATTTTTATGTAAAAATTATCCGCGTAGGGTTTAATTTGTGGGAGTGAGAGGCAGTTATGTGGAAGGTTTTGGTGTATTTTTACACGAGTTCTACACTGTAACAGTTGGTTCCCCCACTCTGCCTCTGAACATTCCGTCCCATCCGGATCCCATTATAAATTTAGAAAGAGGTTGAAAAAAGCTTAAAACTAAAACTATGTTTGTTCAAAGACTGTTTAAGATTTTAAAAAGTTGAATAGGAATTGAATAGCTGTAATTAATGTGAATTGTTTAACGTTTGAATGGAGATTGTAGCTGAAAAAATGCGGGAGGAGATAGGTTTCAAAGCGGAGGAAGTTTTAGCGGTTTGGAATGCTGCTCCTATCTGCGTCAATGTTAAAATAATTTGTTAAAAAGCTGAATATTTGAAATAGTTTAAAAGATTGAAACATGTTGAAATGTGTTTAATAGTGTGCTGAAAGAGCTGAACATTGTGATTATTGAATGGTTTAAATAGCTGAAAATTTGAAGGAGTTACACTTTTGAAGGATTTGGAGGCTGCTCCCATCCGCTTCAGTGTTAAATAAGTTGGTTAAAAAGCTGAATATTTTAAAAAGTTTAAAAGGTAGAAAAATGTTAAAAGAGGTCCAAACATGTCCTTAAAGAGCTGAACATTTTGGTATTTGTATGGTTGAAATAGCTGAAGATTTGAAGGAGTTGAAGAGAGCCAAAAAACGTACGGAAGCGGAAAAATAAGTTTAATAAGTTTAATAAAGATTTGGATAACAATAGTGTGAATGCTGGAAGCTCCAGCATTCACACTAATAAGTTTAATAAAGATTTGGATAACAATAGTGTGAATGCTGGAAGCTCCAGCATTCACACTAATAACTAGAAAATGCATTTCCTGCTGAAAATGCGTGTGAATGCTGAAACAGCTTACGCTAAACTGGATAGCTGAGTATGAAGATTTGAAAAAGGTCTATAAAGGTTTATAAAGTTGTTGAATTTTATAAAGGTCATAATTGTGTAAAATAAGTTTAAAAGGAGTTGAAAAGTTGAATATATAGAGGTTTGAATAACATTTCTTGCTGAAATTATGAATAAGTTGAAAGACATGGATAAAAATCTTAAAACTATGAAATAGTAATTGAATAGACTTGGAGCTAAACTACCTTGATGGCTTGAATGTATATGAATCAGCTAAAGGAGTATGAAGATGTGGAAAAGTAAGAAACAGTCTTAAGTATGAACAGTAGTGAATTGTTTAACTCTTAGAGGAATGATGTTGAATATTTAAAAATGTCTAGATAAAATTATAATTGAAAAACATGAAAAAAGAAATTATGTGTGAAATAGGCCTTCAAAGAGCATAGTGTTTGCCCCATTTCAACTGTGCCTCTCCAAACTGTCTAATAAAGCAGAAAAAAGAAAAGAAATATCAAGAAAAAAAGTGAAATTGCCCTTTAATGGGCAGAGTAAGTCACCAAGGTGAGTGTATGTCTTATTGAGGGTCTGTGATCAGGCAGAAATCCCACCTTTTAGAGGCCTCAGAGAGGTAATTTCATCCAAAACCTCACCTCAAACCGCTGCCTCTAACTGACGGACCGTGAGTCTAACTGACAAAATTATTTTATTGTTAGAACCAGAAGAATCTGATGAAGACACAGTGTGAAGATTATGTCTGTAATGTGAAGGATATGAGAACCAGAGCATTTTAAAGGTGTGGTACAGTCTGCCTTTCTCCAGAAATGTCATGTCTCAGTTATCAAGGCGGCAGTTGGTTGGACACCATTTAGCTTGGAAGCCCAGACCTCCCATTGTGTAGGTCCGATTGCTTCAGTAGTCACATCTATGCGACCGGCAGAATATGTCCTACATTTTTATGTAAAAATTATCCGCGTAGGATTTAATTTGTGGGAGTGAGAGGCAGTTATGTGGAAGGTTTTGGTGTATTTTTACACCAGTTCTACACTGTAACAGTTGGTTCCCCCACTCTGCCTCTGAACATTCCGTCCCATCCGGATCCCATTATAAATTTAGAAAGAGGTTGAAAAAAGCTTAAAACTAAAACTATGTTTGTTCAAAGACTGTTTAAGATTTTAAAAAGTTGAATAGGAATTGAATAGCTGTAATTAATGTGAATTGTTTAACGTTTGAATGGAGATTGTAGCTGAAAAAATGCGGGAGGAGATAGGTTTCAAAGCGGAGGAAGTTTTAGCGGTTTGGAATGCTGCTCCTATCTGCGTCAATGTTAAAATAATTTGTTAAAAAGCTGAATATTTGAAATAGTTTAAAAGATTGAAACATGTTGAAATGTGTTTAATAGTGTGCTGAAAGAGCTGAACATTGTGATTATTGAATGGTTTAAATAGCTGAAAATTTGAAGGAGTTACACTTTTGAAGGATTTGGAGGCTGCTCCCATCCGCTTCAGTGTTAAATAAGTTGGTTAAAAAGCTGAATATTTTAAAAAGTTTAAAAGGTAGAAAAATGTTAAAAGAGGTCCAAACATGTCCTTAAAGAGCTGAACATTTTGGTATTTGTATGGTTGAAATAGCTGAAGATTTGAAGGAGTTGAAGAGAGCCAAAAAACGTACGGAAGCGGAAAAATAAGTTTAATAAGTTTAATAAAGATTTGGATAACAATAGTGTGAATGCTGGAAGCTCCAGCATTCACACTAATAACTAGAAAATGCATTTCCTGCTGAAAATGCGTGTGAATGCTGAAACAGCTTACGCTAAACTGGATAGCTGAGTATGAAGATTTGAAAAAGGTCTATAAAGGTTTATAAAGTTGTTGAATTTTATAAAGGTCATAATTGTGTAAAATAAGTTTAAAAGGAGTTGAAAAGTTGAATATATAGAGGTTTGAATAACATTTCTTGCTGAAATTATGAATAAGTTGAAAGACATGGATAAAAATCTTAAAACTATGAAATAGTAATTGAATAGACTTGGAGCTAAACTACCTTGATGGCTTGAATGTATATGAATCAGCTAAAGGAGTATGAAGATGTGGAAAAGTAAGAAACAGTCTTAAGTATGAACAGTAGTGAATTGTTTAACTCTTAGAGGAATGATGTTGAATATTTAAAAATGTCTAGATAAAATTATAATTGAAAAACATGAAAAAAGAAATTATGTGTGAAATAGGCCTTCAAAGAGCATAGTGTTTGCCCCATTTCAACTGTGCCTCTCCAAACTGTCTAATAAAGCAGAAAAAAGAAAAGAAATATCAAGAAAAAAAGTGAAATTGCCCTTTAATGGGCAGAGTAAGTCACCAAGGTGAGTGTATGTCTTATTGAGGGTCTGTGATCAGGCAGAAATCCCACCTTTTAGAGGCCTCAGAGAGGTAATTTCATCCAAAACCTCACCTCAAACCGCTGCCTCTAACTGACGGACCGTGAGTCTAACTGACAAAATTATTTTATTGTTAGAACCAGAAGAATCTGATGAAGACACAGTGTGAAGATTATGTCTGTAATGTGAAGGATATGAGAACCAGAGCATTTTAAAGGTGTGGTACAGTCTGCCTTTCTCCAGAAATGTCATGTCTCAGTTATCAAGGCGGCAGTTGGTTGGACACCATTTAGCTTGGAAGCCCAGACCTCCCATTGTGTAGGTCCGATTGCTTCAGTAGTCACATCTATGCGACCGGCAGAATATGTCCTACATTTTGATATAAAAATTATCCGTGTAGGATTTAATTTGTGGGAGTGAGAGGCAGTTATGTGGAAGGTTTTGGTGTATTTTTACACCAGTTCTACACTGTAACAGTTGGTTCCCCCACTCTGCCTCTGAACACTCCGTCCCATCCGGATCCCATTATAAATTTAGAAAGAGGTTGAAAAAAGCTTAAAACTAAAACTATGTTTGTTCAAAGACTGTTTAAGATTTTAAAAAGTTGAATAGGAATTGAATAGCTGTAATTAATGTGAATTGTTTAACGTTTGAATGGAGGTTGTAGCTGAAAAAATGCGGGAGGAGATAGGTTTCAAAGCGGAGGAAGTTTTAGCGGTTTGGAATGCTGCTCCTATCCGCGTCAATGTTAAAATGATTTGTTAAAAAGCTGAATATTTTAAATATTTTAAAAGATTGAAACATGTTGAAATGTGTTTAATAGTGTGCTTAAAGAGCTGAACATTGTGATTATTGAATGGTTTAAATAGCTGAAAATTTGAAGGAGTTACACTTTTGAAGGGTTTGGAGGCTGCTCCCATCCGCTTCAGTGTTAAAAAAGTTGGTTAAAAAGCTGAATATTTTAAAAAGTTTAAAAGGTAGAAAAATGTTAAAAGATGTCCAAACATGTCCTTAAAGAGCTGAACATTTTGGTATTTGTATGGTTAAAATAGCTGAAGATTTGAAGGAGGTATGAAGGTCCAAAAAACGTACGGAAGAAGTAAAAATAATAATAAAGATTTGAATAACAATAGTGTGAATGCTCCAGCATTCACACTAACTAGAAAATGCATTTCCTGATGAAAATGCGTGTGAATGCTGAAACAGCTTACGCCAAACTGGATAGCTGAGTATAAAGATTTGAAAAAGGTCTATAAAGATTTATAAAGTTGTTGAAGTTTATAAAGGTCATAATTGTGTAAAATAAGTTTAAAAGGAGTTGAAAAGTTGAATATATAGAGGTTTGAATAACATTTCTTGCTGAAATTATGAAGAAGTTGAAAGACATGGATAAAAATCTTAAAACTATGAAATAGTAATTGAATAGACTTGGAGCTAAACTACCTTGATGGCTTGAATGTAAATGAATCAGCTAAAGGAGTATGAAGATGTGGAAAAGTAAGAAACAGTCTTAAGTATGAACAGTAGTGAATTGTTTAACTCTTATAGGAATGATGCTGAATATTTAAAAATGTCTAGATAAAATTATAATTGAAAGACATGAAAAAAAATGATGTGTGAAATAGGCCTTCAAAGAGCAGAGTGTTTGCCCCATTTCAACTGAGCCTCTCCGAACTGTCTAATAAAGCGGAAAAAATAATCAAGAAAAAAAAGTGAAATTGCCCTTTAATGGGCAGAGTGAGTCACCAAGGTGAGTGTATGTCTTATTGAGGGTCTGTGATCAGGCAGAAATCCCACCTTTTAGAGGCCTCAGAGAGGTAATTTCATCCAAAACGTCACCTCAAACCGCTGCCTCTAACTGACGGACCGTGAGTCTAACTGACAAAATTATTTTATTGTTAGAACCAGAAGAATCTGATGAAGACACAGTGTGAACATTGTGTCTGTAATGTGAAGAATATGAGAACCAGAGCATTTTAAAGGTGTGGTACAGTCTGCCTTTCTCCAGAAATGTCATGTCTCAGTTATCAAGGCGGCAGTTGGTTGGACACCATTTAGCTTGGAAGCCCAAACCTCCCATTGTGTAGGTCCGATTGCTTCAGTAGTCACATCTATGCGACCGGCAGAATATGTCCTACATTTTGATGTAAAAATTATCCATGTAGGGTTTCATTTGTGGGAGTGAGAGGCAGTTATGTGGATGGTTTTGGTGTATTTTTACACCAGTTCTACACTGTAACAGTTGGTTCCCCCACTCTGCCTCTGAACATTCCGTCCCATCCGGATCCCATTATAAATTTAGAAAGAGGTTGAAAAAAGCTTAAAACTAAAACTGTGTTTGTTCAAAGACAGTTGAAGATTTTAAAAAGTTGAATAGGAATTGAATAGCTGCAATTAATGTGAATTGTTTAACGTTTGAATGGAGTCTGTAGCTGAAGAAATGCGGGAGGAGATAGGTTTCAAAGCAGAGGAAGTTTTAGCGGTTTGGAATGCTGCTCCTATCCGCTTCAATGTTAAAATAATTTGTTAAAAAGCTGAATATTTGAAATATTTGAAAAGGTAGAAACATTTTAAAAGATGTCCACACATGTCCTTAAAGAGCTGAACATTTTGGTATTTGTATGGTTAAAATAGCTGAAGATTTGAAGGAGTTGAAGAGAGCCAAAAAACGTACGGAAGCGGAAATATAATAAGTTTAATAAAGATTTGGATAACAATAGTGTGAATGCTGGAAGCTCCAGCATTCACACTAACTAGAAAATGCATTTCCTGATGAAAATGCGTGTGAATGCTGAAACAGCTTACGCCAAACTGGATAGCTGAGTATAAAGATTTGAAAAAGGTCTATAAAGATTTATAAAGTTGTTGAAGTTTATAAAGGTCATAATTGTGTAAAATAAGTTTAAAAGGAGTTGAAAAGTTGAATATATAGAGGTTTGAATAACATTTCTTGCTGAAATTATGAAGAAGTTGAAAGACATGGATAACAATCTTAAAACTATGAAATAGTAATTGAATAGACTTGGAGCTAAACTACCTTGATGGCTTGAATGTAAATGAATCAGCTAAAGGAGTATGAAGATGTGGAAAAGTAAGAAACAGTCTTAAGTATGAACAGTAGTGAATTGTTTAACTCTTATAGGAATGATGCTGAATATTTAAAAATGTCTAGATAAAATTATAATTGAAAGACATGAAAAAAAATGATGTGTGAAATAGGCCTTCAAAGAGCAGAGTGTTTGCCCCATTTCAACTGTGCCTCTCCGAACTGTCTAATAAAGCGGAAAAAAGAAAAAAATAATCAAGAAAAAAAAGTGAAATTGCCCTTTAATGGGCAGAGTGAGTCACCAAGGTGAGTGTATGTCTTATTGAGGGTCTGTGATCAGGCAGAAATCCCACCTTTTAGAGGCCTCAGAGAGGTAATTTCATCCAAAACGTCACCTCAAACCGCTGCCTCTAACTGACGGACCGTGAGTCTAACTGACAAAATTATTTTATTGTTAGAACCAGAAGAATCTGATGAAGACACAGTGTGAACATTGTGTCTGTAATGTGAAGAATATGAGAACCAGAGCATTGTAAAGGTGTGGTACAGTCTGCCTTTCTCCAGAAATGTCATGTCTCAGTTATCAAGGCGGCAGTTGGTTGGACACCATTTAGCTTGGAAGCCCAAACCTCCCATTGTGTAGGTCCGATTGCTTCAGTAGTCACATCTATGCGACCGGCAGAATATGTCCTACATTTTGATGTAAAAATTATCCATGTAGGGTTTCATTTGTGGGAGTGAGAGGCAGTTATGTGGAAGGTTTTGGTGTATTTTTACACCAGTTCTACACTGTAACAGTTGGTTCCCCCACTCTGCCTCTGAACATTCCGTCCCATCCGGATCCCATTATAAATTTAGAAAGAGGTTGAAAAAAGCTTAAAACTAAAACTGTGTTTGTTCAAAGACAGTTGAAGATTTTAAAAAGTTGAATAGGAATTGAATAGCTGCAATTAATGTGAATTGTTTAACGTTTGAATGGAGTCTGTAGCTGAAGAAATGCGGGAGGAGATAGGTTTCAAAGCAGAGGAAGTTTTAGCGGTTTGGAATGCTGCTCCTATCCGCTTCAATGTTAAAATAATTTGTTAAAAAGCTGAATATTTGAAATATTTGAAAAGGTAGAAACATTTTAAAAGATGTCCACACATGTCCTTAAAGAGCTGAACATTTTGGTATTTGTATGGTTGAAATAGCTGAAGATTTGAAGGAGTTGAAGAGAGCCAAAAAACGTACGGAAGCGGAAATATAATAAGTTTAACTAGAAAATGCATTTCCTGCTGAAAATGCGTGTGAATGCTGAAACAGCTTACGCTAAACTGGATAGCTGAGTATGAAGATTTGAAAAAGGTCTATAAAGGTTTATAAAGTTGTTGAAGTTTATAAAGGTCATAATTTTGTAAAATAAGTTTAAAAGGAGTTGAAATGTTGAATATATAGAGGTTTGAATAACATTTCTTGCTGAAATTATGAAGAAGTTGAAAGACATGGATAAAAATCTTAAAACTGTGAAATAATAATTGAATAGACTTGGAGCTAAACTACCTTGATGGCTTGAATGTATATGAATCAGCTAAAGGAGTATGAAGATGTGGAAAAGTAAGAAACAGTCTTAAGTATGAACAGTAGTGAATTGTTTAACTCTTATAGGAATGATGTTGAATATTTAAAAATGTCTAGATAAAATTACAATTGAAAGACATGAAAAAAAATGATGTGTGATATAGGCCTTCAAAGAGCAGAGTGTTTTCCCCATTTCAACTGTGCCTATCCGAACTGTCTAATAAAGTGGAAAAAAGAAAAAAATAATCAAGAAAAAAAAGTGAAATTGCCCTTTAATGGGCAGAGTCAGTCACCAAGGTGAGTGTATATCTTATTGAGGGTCTGTGATCAGGCAGAAATCCCACCTTTTAGAAGCCTCAGAGAGGTCATTTCATCCAAAATGTCACCTCAAACCGCTGCCTCTAACTGACGGACCGTGAGTCTAACTGACAAAATTATTTTATTGTTAGAACCAGAAGAATCTGATGAAGACACAGTGTGAAGATTATGTCTGTAATGTGAAGAGAATGAGAAACAGAGCATTTTAAAGGTGTGGTACAGTCTGCCTTTCTCAAGAAATTTCCTGTCTCAGTTATCAAGGCGGCAGTTGGTTGGACACCATTTAGCTTGGAAGCCCAGACCTCCCATTGTGTAGGTCCGATTGCTTCAGTAGTCACATCTATGCGACCGGAAGAATATGTCCTACATTTTTATGTAAAAATTATCCACGTAGGGTTTAATTTGTGGGAGTGAGAGGCAGTTATGTGGAAGGTTTTGGTGTATTTTTACACCAGTTCTACACTGTAACAGTTGGTTTCCCCACTCTGCCTCTGAACATTCCGTCCCATCCGGATCCCATTATAAATTTAGAAAGAGGCTGAAAAAAGCTTAAAACTAAAACTGTGCTTGTTCAAAGACAGTTTAAGATTTTAAAAAGTTGAATAGGATTTTAATAGCTGCAATTCATGTGAATTGTTTAAAGTTTGAATGGAGTCTCTAGCTGAAAAAATGCGGGAGGAGATAGGTTTCAAAGAGGATGAAGTTTTAGCGGTTTGGAATGCTGCTCCCACCCGCTTCAGTGTTAAAATAATTTGTTAAAAAGCTGAATATTTTAAAAAGTTTAAAAGGTAGAAAAATGTTAAAAGAGGTCCACACATGTCCTTAAAGAGCTGAACATTTTGGTATTTGTATGGTTAAAATAGCTGAAGATTTGAAGGAGGTATGAAGGTCCAAAAAACGTACGGAAGAAGTGGAATAATAAAGATTTGGATAACAATAGTGTGAATGCTGGAAGCTCCAGCATTCACACTAACTAGAAAATGCATTTCCTGATGAAAATGCGTGTGAATGCTGAAACAGCTTACGCCAAACTGGATAGCTGAGTATAAAGATTTGAAAAAGGTCTATAAAGATTTATAAAGTTGTTGAAGTTTATAAAGGTCATAATTGTGTAAAATAAGTTTAAAAGGAGTTGAAAAGTTGAATATATAGAGGTTTGAATAACATTTCTTGCTGAAATTATGAAGAAGTCGAAAGACATGGATAAAAATCTTAAAACTATGAAATAGTAATTGAATAGACTTGGAGCTAAACTACCTTGATGGCTTGAATGTAAATGAATCAGCTAAAGGAGTATGAAGATGTGGAAAAGTAAGAAACAGTCTTAAGTATGAACAGTAGTGAATTGTTTAACTCTTATAGGAATGATGCTGAATATTTAAAAATGTCTAGATAAAATTATAATTGAAAGACATGAAAAAAAATGATGTGTGAAATAGGCCTTCAAAGAGCAGAGTGTTTGCCCCATTTCAACTGTGCCTCTCCGAACTGTCTAATAAAGCGGAAAAAAGAAAAAAATAATCAAGAAAAAAAAGTGAAATTGCCCTTTAATGGGCAGAGTGAGTCACCAAGGTGAGTGTATGTCTTATTGAGGGTCTGTGATCAGGCAGAAATCCCACCTTTTAGAGGCCTCAGAGAGGTAATTTCATCCAAAACGTCACCTCAAACCGCTGCCTCTAACTGACGGACCGTGAGTCTAACTGACAAAATTATTTTATTGTTAGAACCAGAAGAATCTGATGAAGACACAGTGTGAACATTGTGTCTGTAATGTGAAGAATATGAGAACCAGAGCATTTTAAAGGTGTGGTACAGTCTGCCTTTCTCCAGAAATGTCATGTCTCAGTTATCAAGGCGGCAGTTGGTTGGACACCATTTAGCTTGGAAGCCCAAACCTCCCATTGTGTAGGTCCGATTGCTTCAGTAGTCACATCTATGCGACCGGCAGAATATGTCCTACATTTTGATGTAAAAATTATCCATGTAGGGTTTCATTTGTGGGAGTGAGAGGCAGTTATGTGGAAGGTTTTGGTGTATTTTTACACCAGTTCTACACTGTAACAGTTGGTTCCCCCACTCTGCCTCTGAACATTCCGTCCCATCCGGATCCCATTATAAATTTAGAAAGAGGTTGAAAAAAGCTTAAAACTAAAACTGTGTTTGTTCAAAGACAGTTGAAGATTTTAAAAAGTTGAATAGGAATTGAATAGCTGCAATTAATGTGAATTGTTTAACGTTTGAATGGAGTCTGTAGCTGAAGAAATGCGGGAGGAGATAGGTTTCAAAGCAGAGGAAGTTTTAGCGGTTTGGAATGCTGCTCCTATCCGCTTCAATGTTAAAATAATTTGTTAAAAAGCTGAATATTTGAAATATTTGAAAAGGTAGAAACATTTTAAAAGATGTCCACACATGTCCTTAAAGAGCTGAACATTTTGGTATTTGTATGGTTAAAATAGCTGAAGATTTGAAGGAGTTGAAGAGAGCCAAAAAACGTACGGAAGCGGAAATATAATAAGTTTAATAAAGATTTGGATAACAATAGTGTGAATGCTGGAAGCTCCAGCATTCACACTAATAAAGATTTGGATAACAATCGTGTGAATGCTGGAAGCTCCAGCATTCACACTAATAATAAAGATTTGGATAACAATAGTGTGAATGCTCCAGCATTCACACTAATAACATTTATTGTATTCAAGACAAAGTTTTCCTCCCCACAACATAGTAGGGAAAATGCTATATAGTTAGGAGGAGGGGAAGATGTTACTAGGTCTACAAGCAGTATCCAAAAAGTTACTATTCTGCATTTGGAATAATAAAAAAAAAAAAATCACTTTTTTAAATTTTTTTTTTATGTTTTGTTTGAAATATTTTGGCTTCAAAGCTGATGAAAAAGGCGATCCTAAAAACACCGAGGCACCATTTTAAGCAATAAATCAAACAACCGGACTTGAATCTCAAAATACCTGTTTTTGTGCCTGTGCCGTCTCTACCTCTTTCAGCCAGGCTTCTAAAGGGAACTGATAGACCTCCAGCCAAACGTCACCGTTACCTGGAAGCATGTAAGTAAGTTAAGGCAAGGCAAGGCAAGATTCAAGATTCAAGATTCAAGATTTTTATTTAGTGTCCCAAAAGGGCAAATTTGTTCACAGCAGAAGAGGCGAAAACACAAAACAGTACAAACAGTGACGAATACAAACATCACAACCTATGCTTAGGCCTGGGCACGAAAGTGCAAAGTGCAAGAATCAAGGAAAAAGGAAGACCAACATAACAAAGTCGAAGTGCCCATGCAGACACAGGTCTTACCGTCATAACAAGAATAAATTAAAATCATAAAATAAAAACATAAAAACATAAGATCATAAAATAAATAAATAAAACCAAATAAAATATGTATAAAAATATATATATATATCAGGGCTGTACAGTGCGACAGTTTTGATCGCATTTGCCACTGAAATTGATCACGTGCGATGATGAATACAATTCCTCTCGCACGAGTGCTAATGAGGAGAGGCTGTCTTTGAAACACAGAGGAGTGATGCACAACACTGCTTAGAGGGCTCTACATTAACACTCGCCAAATGCGGGTGAATGTAGTCTTAGGCGAGTAAGTTATTAAGTCTACCCTCCACTTTGGCTGGTGAAAGATGTGTGCTCGGGATCTGTGCTCGGCGATTATAGCGTCTAACTTCACCAACGGTAAAAACCGGAAGGACACGGCTCTTAACGCAGTTAAGTTAGCGCGTGTGGAAAAGGAACATTTCCTGTGCCCCTTCACAATAAAAGCCTGTTACTAGCCAAATGCGAGTTGACTTTTATTTTGAAGCAGGTAAGAACAGGAAGTTAGCGCTTCACAGCCCTGCAGTGCGCTAGCAAGAAAATCAACTGCTTCAGCTGCAGAGAGCAGTCAACAGTAGTCTATTTAAACAAAGTTTGACACAACCTATTTAACTTGGCCTAAATTGTATAAATATGTTTACTAATTTATTTAATAGGCTATTATGTTCAATGTTTTAAAGTTTGGTTTTCATTAAAAGAATGAAATGTTCTAAAAATGTTTGTTATTATTAGCCTACTATAATAATTATATTTTTATTTAAAAAATATATAGATATAGACATTATTTTTATAGTTCTATTGGGGGAAATAATTCTGAATCAGCAAACAAATTGCCATTGGCAGGTTAGACTCTTTTGTCTAAATTCCAATCAGTGCACCCCTATTCATTCTTCTATAATTATTACTGCACACACTAGGATATTCATTGAGAATCTCAAATAAAACCAAGATGACATGCTCAAAGGTAAGTAGAGCGAAATGCAAGGGTTAGGGTCATGCAAATTTTCGATCATACTTTGTGTGCTACCAAATTTATTTTTGTGCTACTGAATTTTTTTGCTTGCTAGCACCAGTGCTACGACTTTAAAAAATAAGCGTACAGCCCTGATATATATATATATACATATATATATATAAATCGAAAACCCGTTCAGTAGTACTGCATTTACCTGCTGTAGGCAGCATTTGTTGCTCGAATCGACGCAGGGGCAAAGGAGAACTTGTATCTATTGTTGGTGGTCATAGGGACACACAGGCGAAGGCCAGATGGCAGCACTCTGTATTCACAGTTAAGAGGGTGGGCACTATCTTTTCGTATAGACCTTGATTTTTTGAGCAACTGTTTGCAATAAAAAGGATCGAGGCCTACAAACTGGGAACCAGCAATTTTCGCTGCAGTTTTTACAATTGTAAAAAAAGTGTATTTCTATAGCACAATTCAGACAAAAGGCCATTCAAAGAAGTGCTTTACAGGGGGCATGAAATACGGCAAGATTAAAATACATCAAGTATAGAATAGGTATTAGAATGTTAGTAAGTAATTAGGTAAGTAACATTTGAAAACCAGGGTTACAGGGTCAAATAAGAGTAAAGTAAAAAAAAAAAAAAAAAAAAAAGACAAAAAAAAAGTAAGCTTTATACATGGGGCGCTCTGGTGGTGTAGTGGATAGAGCGCGTGCCATATCAGCTCTGGCCTTCGTTGTAGTGGTCGTGGGTTCAAATCCGACCCGTGGACCTTTACTGCAGGTCATCCCCTCTCTCTCTCTCTCTCTCTCTCTCTGTCTCCCCATTTCAACTCTGTTCTGTCTAATAAAGCTTGAAAATGCCAAAAAATTATGTTTTAAAAAAAATAGCAGTCATAATAAAAATAAAAGAATAAAAATTTAAAAGTCTTTGTGAAATCTTTAGTTAAAATCACAAAGTAAACAAAGCCTAAACACAAACCCTGAGTTCCAATCCCCATACTTCCCTACTATTCAGTACGCCAGAAAAAGATTTAGGATGTCCCAATACATGCAGGTCAATTGTAGTATGCTGAAAATACATAAATGCCCCACTAACTCCAATAGCATTTTGGAGTATTCGCCTTTATTCTTGACATTTCTCAACATATTGAAAAAAAAATCTTCCTTATCTGATTTATTTTCTCTCCTGTCTGTGGCCCTAAAACTCTTCTGTACTTTAGTATGTAGTGTAGTAAAAAGACTAAAACTCTTCTGTACTTTAGTATGTAGTGTAGTAAAAAGACTAAAACTCTTCTGTACTTTAGTATGTAGTGTAGTAAAAAGACTAAAACTCTTCTGTACTTTAGTATGTAGTGTAGTAAAAAGAGAAAGTATGTGATTTGGAACGCAGGGAAAGTTAAGTCGTGTACTTACAGCTAAACGATGCCGCTCCATAGTCTCCCCCTTCAGACAGTTCAAAGGTCAAACAAAGGCTCCTTCTGTTGATGTCTTCCTGGAAGTGAAAAGATTTTTTAATAGATATTTAAAAACGTAAACTTGAAAATAATCAAATACAGTGGGCGGCAGTGGCGAAGTGGGTAGGGAGATCGCCTCTGGAGTGCAGGGTCGGAGGTTCGATCCCCCGTCTCCCCGCCACATGTCGAAGTGTCCCTGAGCAAGACACTGAACCCCAAATTGCTCCCGATGGTTCAGAGAGCGCCTTGCATGGCAGCTTCTATCATCGGTGTATGAGTGTGTGTGTGAATGGGTGAATGTGGTAAGATATGTAAAGCGCTTTGGAGCTGAGAAAAATCGGCTAGAAAGCGCTATATAAGTCAAGTCCATTTACCATTCACATGACATTTTTACAAAAAAGACCAAAAAAGAAATAGCTTTAATGTATGCTGCCCTTATCCACAGCACATAACAAAAAAAGATTTGCATTCTAGTGAAGGAAAAATAAAGATTTAATCGAAGAAATTAAGAAATTGGTGTTGGTGTACAAACAATGTAAGAGATATGTGTAAAGAAATGACTGAGACAATACCCACCATGACGTTAATAACAGCGAGGAGATGGATTTCTGCACTGTGAAATGCAAAGACTCTGGCAACACCTGCAGAGGAGAGAACACAGCAAGATTTTTAAAGTGGTTGCAGAATAATCAGAAAAATGACAGCCCCTTAAAGTCAAAACTATAACAAAAATGTTGGAACACCAATCGCATAACGTTTGGTCGTGACGTATGTCATGCGCCGGCTTCTGACTACAACTGAAACTGGCGCACAACCTCCTCAACGTCATTGCTCTCAGCCACTCCCTCTGTTCGCTGATTGGACCGGTAAAAGAGAAAACCCCTCAATGTTTGGTTGAAACTTTTTATTTTTTATTAATTCACATACTGCATATTAATTTTTTGAACATATGTTATTTGTAATATTTTATTTTTTCATTTAACTTTTATTTATCCTCGAGAGACCAATTGAGTGGGTGACCCTCATTTACAATGACGTAGAGATCAAACAAATTCAAAGGAAAAACAACAATACATAAACAATATTCAATGCAAATACATCAAATACACAACAACAGGTGAAGAGAAAAACAATTGAAACATTTACACAGTGGTGAAGAGTGGCAGCAATTAAAATGAAATGGGTGAAAGTACAATATAGCCTAATTAAAACAGTTACAGGTAGAGTTTGGCAGATTTAAGATAGTTTGTTTAAATTGGTTAAAGGATATGAAGTTATTTAGTTTAATTTGTTAAATATGGTATTTGATTATAGCTCTCAGAGTATTGTAACCTAGATTATTCAAAAAGTAATTTATTATTTAACAGATCTTCTTTGTAGCGTCCGTGTTGTTTCCACATTAGGACTTAAAGCTTATGAACACACCAAACTCAGAAGAACAATCTAACACCTGAGAAAGTCAGACCATCCTTTATTTGTTTACCTGATCAGAGGCGTATGAAAGGAATACTTCACCCATACGGAACCGGCGTTCTATCATTATAAAATCGCTATTATAATATAATGAATGAGGTTTTTCTTCCCTCAGTCTTTCCTCAGTCTTCCCTTGGCCCAGCTGTCCTGTTAATCCTAACCCTACAGTTTACCATGTGTGATGTCAAACATGGGAAAATGTAGGGTTAGACAGTGAGACCATAAAACACTCTTTCTGCCTTTTCTCAGGCTAGGATGAACCGATTTCTAAAATTTTTTGCACATTTATACTACATAGAATCTCAGAGTTCAATACACCTTCATATTCCCACCGGTGAAGTAGGTCTTTAAACACTCACCCATATCATCCACGGTGCCTAGCAGATAGGCCTCATCAGTCATTCTGCTGATGTGAATGGAAGTGATTTCCACAGAGTCTTGGAGCCACTCAGCCACACACTCCATAGAAGAAGAACTCCACAGAGAGAGAGAGAGAGAGAGAGAGAGAGAGAGAGAGAGAGAGAGAGAGAGAGAGAGAGAGAGAGAGAGAGAGAGGAGAGAGAGAGAGAGAGAGAGACAGCGGGTCACATTGTTATTATTTTCTGTCTCTTGTCTTTTATGTTATTTCTTTTTTTCACATACTAATTATAATAATAATAAAAATGGATTGGATTCATATAGTGCTTTTCTAGGCACTCAATGCTCTTTACAGGGTTACAGGTTCCATTCATTCACACAGTCATACCGGTGGTAAAATACACATAAAATATATAGCTCTGGAAAAAATAAAGAGACCACTTATGAACACAAATGTTAAGTGTCTCTCGTTTTGCTATTTATAGGCAATATGTTTGAGTAGAATGAACATTTTGGTTTTATAATATAAACTACTGACAACATTTCTACCAAATTCCAATACATTTTTTTGTCATTAAGAGCATTTTCAATAAGTAATGTAGAGATGAAGATTTAAAAAAATTCAAACTGGTCTCTGAATTTTTTCCGGAGCTGTATATAAAAAAATGTGTACAATGATGTAAGTGTGAAAAATAAATAACAGTGTGATGATGAAAACCTGTTTTTAGAAGCAGAGCTCCACAGAGAGAGACCGCGAGAATGACCCAGACAGAGGTACAGACCGTCTGCTGAACAACACACACAGCTGGTGCCATCAGGGAGCTGAGGGAGACAGAAAAATGTGTTACTTGTGATTTAATTTATTTATTTTCTTCTTTAAAAAAAAATGTTTGGGGGCTTTTTCAATGCTTTATTGAAAGTGTAGAGAGCGACAGAGATGAAATGGGGAACAGAAGGGAATAACATGCAGAGAACAACCCAGGCCCGTAATACATAGTCGAGGAGATAAAGGGTTGAGCACTTGTCCATCTTGGATGTTCGAAGTAAAATCCTAAATGCATCATTATATGCCACCTGAAGTTTTCTCATTTTATTGAAGACATTTTGATTACTTTCTTTGTTGTACTATCCCTGTTTTTGTATTAATTTACTTTCCATTCATATTTTATTATCGTAAACTTAAAAACATAAAATGGACACATTTCAATTTTCCTTACAATTATTTTTATTGAGTTGACATTTTTTAATGCAATACGTAGTTGAGAAACAAAGGGTTTAGCCAAAAGGTTTGTCAGGTATGTATTGATTGATTGATTGATTGATTGATTGATTGATTGATTGATTGATTGATTCAATTTTATTTCAGACATATCAAAAAAAGAAAAATTAAAAGCATGAAAATACAATAAAAAAATATGTTCAAATGATTTCACAAATAAAAATAAACAAAAAATAAACAAAAAATAAACAAATAACATATTGAATTGATATGCCTGAAAAGGAGTAGGAAGAAGTATAAACTTATTTATCTAAGAAGTAACCGTATAACACTAGCTTTATGATATTAGGCTAAATAAATACTGATTTGATTTGTTACCTGTGCTGCAGAGGACAGCTCAACAGTTGGTGCGTTTTTCCCCCATGTGTCTGAGTGTGAGGAACATTTTCTGGTGTCCATCCTAGGAAAACATTTTCAAATGTAAAATGCAACAAAATAATAAGCAGAAAGGACAATATGGTTAGGTATATGCATGGCTTGTGTTGTAAGCATTCAGAAATAGTGAGGAGGTAGACATACATAGCTGTTAATATCAAAAACAGTCCAAGCAAAATATACAGAACTGCCTCTAAAGGTGTTACATTATATTGAAATCACCTTGTAGGATTTTTTTTATATTGTTGACTCAATCTCAATAATTTGGATCCCTGTAAAGTTGAACAGTTTAATATGTTGCTGAAGATTCACTTTTGTTGCATTGGCCTTTAACACAAGTTGAGACTTTGACACTCCTAACTTTTTTTTTCATGTAGGCCTATCTTGTTAGTTTGTATTGTATCTTGTACAGCACTTTGGTCAACTGATGTTGTTTTTAAATGTGCTATATGTTTTTCTTTACTTTATCTAATACTTTAATCTGAAGTAGAAATACTATTTTGGTAAAGTGATTAGTTGTCAGCAGAACCGTAGGCCTACAGTAGGAAATATTAGAAATAGGCTACTAGATAAGTAGGCCTACTTGAGTAGAAGTAGGCTGACGTTACCGACACTGAATGCACTACAATTTCACTCAAAGGGCTTCTGTCCAAGTACTAAAAGGTTCCATCCACCCAAAAAACTAATTTCTGTCCGGCTGTCTGTCTGTTTCAGATGTTTTTGACTTTGTGTCGAATATTACTTGAATTCACTGTTACACCACGAGCTGACATTGAATATTACAGACAAAATAAAGTAAAGATAGCGAGTTAAGCTGTTTTCTGTAAGCGTTAACTTTCGCTTTGAGGAAAAAAACTGAAAACGTAGGCTATTCACTGTCCAAAGTGTCAACACACCGTCGCGTAGCTATCAGCAACATACTCAGTTATAAACTTATAGAGAGCTTTGGACAGCAGGGAATATAACAAACTACATTAAGTAGTAATGTCATGTAATTTAACATTATTTCCCCGCGGTTTTTTACCTTAATTTGGTCAAAGTTTATGAAGTTAGTGACGGTCACAGTAGCTTCCGCCTCGAAGCTAAAGTGTGTCCATGTCGTCATGACAACAGTGTATCCATGGAGATCACAGGAAGGGAGCTCCTCGCCGTCAATGAATAAAATAAAATAAAATAAAATAAAATAAAATAAAATAAAATAAAATAAAATAAAATAAAATAAAATAAAATAAAATAAAATAAAATAAAATAAAATAAAATGAAATAAAATAAAATAAAATAAAATAAAATAAAATAAAATAAAATAAAATAAAATAAAATAAAATAAAATGTTGGTAATAAATACATTTTAATCCAGATTCTTCACATTTTACCAAAGTAAACTCTAAAATCTCTTCAGACGGCACTTTGAATAAGAATAAATAAATAAATAAATAAATAAATAAATAAATAAATAGATAAATAAATAGCACTTGTTACATCTCCATGTAGCACTTTTATGTACTTCGTAGTTTGGTTTATTTGAAGCTATATTACTTGCGTGATTCTTGTTGTTCTGAGTTTGTACCTTCATTGTTGAATGCACTGAAAGTCGCTTTGGATAAAAGCGTCAGCTAAATGAAATGTAATGTAAACAGTTTCTAAAAGGTTATTGTTTGAAAAAAAAACCGATAGAAATTGGCAATGAAAATTATAGGCTACAAAGTAAACAGGCTAAGTGATTAATTTTTATTTTATTTTATCACCTGTCCAATGAACTATGAACTTCCAAGCATGTTAGAATTGTCTGCCCTTTTATTTTTTTCCAACTGATCATCCCCGACTTGTCAACTGATATTGTTTTAGAAAGGGCTATAGAAATAAATTTGACTTTATATCTGTAGGCTATATGCTGTCAGGGCCTTATAATCCCATGAGCTGTGGTGGGCACTCAAACTAATGAATATACAGACCAACATCAATGCAACTGAAGAAAACATGAATAGTGAAGATCAACGAAGGATGTAGAATAGATTACCTGCATATTAAGTTATTAACACACAGACACAGACACAGACACAGACACACACACACACACACACACACACACACACACACACACACAATGCAATCTCAAGTCCAAAGTCTCTTTGATGTTTTTTTTTATTCTTTTCAACTCTGCACAACAGGAAAAGATCATTTATACATTTGTAAAATGCAGTTTATAAAGCGCACACACACTCTTCTCTCCCCCTTTGTGAATAAACCTTTCCCTTCAGCAGGTATCGAGCACAATCAAAAAAATGCAAATAAAAGAATCAATTAAAATCATTAAAAACATCTTGGAAATATTCAACAATAGCCCAAAAAATAAAATAAAGAAATTGCGAAAATAAACCGAAGAAAAAAAACCTTATGAAGATCAACATTTTAACAAAAAAATTATGTCATTGAAGTTGTATAAATTAAGACTTGCACAGATTTAAAAAAAAATTTAAGTGATTTTCTAAGAAATATTCGGTCAAAATCAGTGATATTTGCCATCAAAATCAGTGACCCACGGGTGAATTATCCCTGCGTTCCAATCCCCATACTTCCATACTATTTAGTATGCCAGAAAAAGATTTAGGATGTCCCAATACATGCAGGTCAATTGTAGTATGCTCAAAATACATACATGCCCCACTAACTCCAGTATCATTTTAGAGTATTCGTCTTTATTCTTGACATTTCTCGACATAATGAAAAAAAAACTTCCTTATTTGATTTTTTTTCTCTCTCCTGTCTGTGGCCCCTAAAACTCTCCTGTACTTTAGTATGTAGTGTAGTAAAAAGAAAAAGTATGTGATTTGGAACGCAGGGAAAAACTTGGACCTAAAATTGTCCTTAAAATAAATACATCAGTAGTTCTAACATGGGAGGCGAAAAAGAGAATTTTAAATACTTTAAAATTAGACTTTGTGCCTTATATACGGAGTCAATACAGTGATCGCTATGTGAAGGAAATTAATACGAAGTTTGTTTTTTGGTCCATTTAACATAGACTGTGTTGTAAAAGCCCTACTAACGTCCTCCCTCCTACATACTCAACATGTATATACTACATACTGTCTACTTAACCATCGATTATGTGTGCGAGGTTCGTCGGGCCGTTTACACTGAAGTATACAGACACAATAAAGAATTTAAAAAAAAAACTTCTATGTCGTTTGAAAAGATGCAATGCATTGTGGGGCGGTTGAGTATAGGAAAAGTATAACCTATCGATCCATACACAAAATCTTCCCGGAAGTTAGTACTCATCCGGGCATTTCTCGCCTACACAAACTCGCATACACAACCACAACATACTCAAATTGACGTCAAAATGAGTATGAGTAGGATGTTAGTAGGGCTTTTAGAATGAGTAGAGGTTAGTAGGGTTTTTAGTATGAGTAGAACGTTAGTAGGGCTTTTCGAAAAGAGGCCTTGTCATTCAAAGCAAAGTGGTGCGATAAATAAATACTTTAAAATCAAGTGCATTTGGGAGAGAGCACATACTTCAGTGTACTGGAATGTAGCAGATTTTTGATGTTAACTTTCTTTAAACTTCAAAATAAAAGTATGAAATATGAAAGGGAAGTTGAATCTATCTTAGACCATTTTGCACAGGGTCAAACATTTCAGTATACAGCCGTGGAAAAAATGAAGAGACCAGTCTGGATTTTTCTTCAATCTTCATCTCTACATTACTTCATGGAAATGCTCTTGATGACAAAAAATGTATTGGAATTTGGTAGAAATGTTGTCAGTAGTTTATATTATAAAACCAAAATGTTCATTCTACTCAAACATATGCCTATAAAGAGTAAAACAAGAGACACTGAACATTTGGAGTGGTCTCTTAATTTTTTCCACGGCTGTATTTTTTGAAAGGGCAAATTCAATTCATGTATCATGATGAATGAGGTTACTTTGATATGATCAAATTATAATTCATTGTTTAAGCCTTTGGACTTCTCACATAGACAAAACATATCTTCACAAATTACAACTCCGGGCTGCTCCGGTGGTGTAGTGGATGGAGCGTGTACCATATTGGCTCCGGCCTTCGTTGCAGTGGTCGTGGGTTCAAATCCGACCTGTGGACCTTTACTGCAAGTCATCCCCCCCTCTCTCTCTCTCTCTCTCTCTCTGTGTCCCCATTTCAACTCTGTACTGTCTAATAAAAGCTTGAAAAATGCAAAAAATAATCTTGAAAAAAAAAATTATAATTATAACTTAGAAAAAGTATAAATTTACATATACTATAGAACCTACAATATTTTCAAATCTTTAGTTTGCACAGCCATTGTCCGTGGTCTCACTAGAAGTTGAAGAAAATATCTGTGTGTACGTTTTCAATTGTAGTCCTTTCTATAGTACTATATCTTTTATGATAGGTCTTTCAGTTTCATCCAAGACCTTTTATATTATTCTCAATAAAAAAAAAACGCTTATTTTTTTGGACCACCATTTTAAAATAGAAAATGGCTTCCATATAACAAATATCCCTGCGTTCCGAATCGCATACTGTCTACTATTTAGTACGGTAGAAAAAAGATTTAGTATACTCCGATTCTTGTGGCCAGATTTAGGATGGATAGAAAGACCCGGATGTCTACTAGATCCGGCCGAGATTTTTATTGTTGAAAACAGCATCCTTTTTGGGGCGATTCTGACCCATAATCCAGCGCGCACCTGAAGTGACGTCACATCGACGGAGCCTCCATATGAAAACAACCAGGGATGTGACGGATATAAAAGCAAGAGGCAAGATCAAGGAGCAATGTTATGATGAAATAAGAGAGTAAAGCATGTCCCAATAGTATGCCTACTGCATCCTAACTAGATTCTCTTTGTGGTCAGATTTAGTATGTAGAATAGAGAAAAGAAAGAGTATGAGATTCGGAACGCAGGGTTAGTCAGTAAAAGGCCGGAGCCAATGCTACGAAGAAGCCTGAGCGACGTCATATTCTGTGATGAGCTGTTTGATGAAGGACAGTTTCTCGTGGAGATATTCACACCGTTTCTTCTCTTCCCGATATCCAGGGAACTTCTGTAGAGAGAGAGAGAGAGACGGAGAGAGAGAGAGAGAGAGAGAGAGAGAGAGAGAGAGAGAGAGACAGAGACAGAGACAGAGACAGAGAGAGAGAGACAGAGAGAGAGAGAGAGACAGAGAGAGAGAGAGAGTAGAAATAATGTTTTTTTTTGTAGTTTGTTGGAGTGTGTGTGTGTGTGTGTGTGTGTGTGTGTGTGTTTGTTTGTGTATCATGTTGCTGTCATGATTGTTGTTGACTCACCTTTCGATACTTGTTGTACTTTTCTAGTATTTGGCCTTCCATTATCTACAACACAAATAAAGAAAAATGTACATGTTAAAAGGTGCAGTGTGTAATATGACATCATCAAGAAAGTTCTACAAAGTTCTAGAATGCAACACTCCCTGGGTAACCCCACCCCTTTAGAATAATAACAGAAGCTACAGTGGCCTTCAAGGACAAGAACAATTCAAAATTTTAAACATTGCACCTGATGACATTCCAACTATGACACTTTCAAGATGGCGGCACTAGGCCTTGGTCCAAAATATGCAGAAATATGGACATATATGAGATCCTTTCTAAGGGAAAAATAAATAATTTAAAAAAAAAATTCAGCTATTATGCACTAAATTAAATGTACTTATGGATATTATAATTACTTTCTACAAAATCTGCTAGGAAATAAAACCCAACATTCTACACACTGCAGGTTTAATTCAGCTGCATGAAATAACACCTCAGCATTTATTGCATTATTTGTAGGACCCCCTCAGAAGTGTATAACTTGAGAGAGGGGATATGCGAAAAGACAAATTTCAATGTGCCCTGTGTACAAATGAATAATTTGCATTACTTATTTACTCGCAATTGAACACTTAATACAGTATACGGCTCTGGAAAAAATGAAGAGACCACTCCAAATGTTCAGTGTCTCTCGTTTTACTATTTATAGGCATATGTTTGAGTAAGATGAACATTTTGGTTTTATTCTACAACCTACTAACAACATTTCTACCAACCCAAAAATATTGTCATTTAGAGCATTTTCAATAAGTAATGTAGAGATGAAGATTTAAGAAAAATCCAGACTGGTCTATTCATTTTTTCCAGAGCTGTATTATGTCCTTATCCAGTATATATGCATATGTGTACGTACCTTATACTCCTGTGTGCCGGGCGAAAGGCTTTTGATCTTGGATGCCAGCTGAACGAACATGGTAGTGATGGTTGCTATGCGGGAGTGAAGGTCTTTGTATTCATCGTATTCTGAACTGAAATCCTTCTGGTAACTCTGACGCTGCTCCAAGGTCACGATCACACCGTATGCTCTGCAAACAGACACACAGACAGTTAGTGGTAGGATTAAATAAGTGTATACTTCTTCCTGCTCCTTTTCGGGCATGTCACATCAATACAGATGATTTGTTTTCTTTTTTTTCTTTTTGTGAAGTCTTTTAAACATACATTTAGTTTGTTGTATTTTTGTGCTTTTCATTTAGTTTTGTATTGTTTTTGATATGTCTGAAATAAAATAAATAAAAAATAAATGAAATGAAATGAAAGTATTCTAAAAAAATATGTTCTTAAACCCTCATTTTAATTTTTTTAATTTTTTAATTTTTTTTAAGATATTTTTTTGGCATTTTTATGCTTTATTGATAGTGTTAAGAGACAGAGTTGAAATGGGGCAGAGAGGGGAGTGACATGCAGAGAACGACCGCGGGCTGGAATCGAACCCGGGTCCGCTGCCGGCCGAGGCTGATGTTGAGATAATGTCCGTTAAAGGTGGTTGTGTAGGAGAAATATACAGACGCAAACAGACAAGGTTTAGTCAAATAAACACCTGAATGTACATGTTGGACCTTTTTATTAATACAAGTAGCCTATTAAAGAAGACATACTGTATTTTGGAAAACATTTTTTTTTGCCTGCCTGTCTTGCCTTAAATATGTAATACCTATTTTGGACACAGGAGGGCAGCATAAGACCACACTCTCATGCTGCTACGACACTACTACACATGTATAAATGTAACTGCTTGAGAATAAAACAAAAAGAAAAGCCATTTGTCCACTATCTTGTTACAAAAACCATTTAAAGGTGCAGTGTGTAATATGACATCATCAAGAAAGTTCTACAAAGTTCTAGAATGCAACGCTCCCTGGGTAACCCCAACCCTTTAGAATAATAACAGAAGCTACAGTGGCCTTCAAGGACAAGAACAATTCTAAATTTTAAACAATGCACCTGATGACATTCCAACTATGACACTTTCAAGATGGCGGCACTAGGCCTTGGTCCAAGATATGCAGAAATATGGACATATATGAGACCCTTTCTAAGGGAAAAAATAATAATTCTAAAAACAAAAATCAGCTATTATGCACTAAATGAAATGTACTTATGGATATTATAATTACTTTCTACAAAATCTGCTAGGAAATAAAACCCAAAATTCTACACACTGCAGGTTTAAATAAAAAATTAAGATGAGTTACATGTCCATAATAAAGGTAGAGTCAGCAATTCAGGAGAATGCTTGTTGACAAAATACATCTGGTGTTAATACACAGCCTAGGCTTTGTAAACTGGTATGTAAACAAAAGGGCCCTTCCATGGCTAGCAAGATGCCCATTTACAGAGCCTAGGTTTGTGTATTAACACTGGATTTATTCAGCACACACACAGTACAGACAGGTAGCGGATCGTGAGGAGATATTCACTGATTTGACAAAAAGTGATTTTGACAACAAGCGCTCATTCGACGTCATTGTAAGTAAGGTTCACCTCTCAAGTATGAATAAAAGTTAAATTTAAAAATTTAAAAATTCTCCAGAATCACTGACTCCACCTTTAAAGCCAGTGTTTGTTTTTCAACAGCCAATACAGCTCTGGAAAAAATTAAGAGACCACTCCAAATGTTCAGTGTCTCTCGTTTTTACTATTTATAGACATATGTTTGAGTAGAATGAACATTTTGGTTTTATACTATAAACTACTGACAACATTTCTACCAAATTCACAATAAATGTTTTGTCTTTGAGAGCATTTTCAATAAGTAATGTAGAGATGAAGATTTAAGAAAAATACAGACTGGTCTCTTAATTTTTTTCCGGAGCTGTATATCTTGAATCAGTTAAAATCAAACTATGCCCAAGCACATGTAACAATCACAACAACATGGTTATAAAAACAGACAGACAGACAGACAGACAGACAGACAGACAGACAGACAGACAGACAGACAGACAGACAGACAGACAGACAGACAGACAGACAGACAGACAGACAGACACACACACACACACACACACACACACACACACACACACACAAAAAAACACTTACAGAACGTAATCCGGCTTCTCCTCCGAGACCACAGTCTGTGTGATGTCAGAATCTGGGATAAAAAATAAATCAAATAAAATGAGTCAACAGACGTGACACTTTGCTGTTGTCTGGAAGTTAGGCAACGTGTTTTTGTTTTGCAGAAGACTGAGTGTGTGTGTGTGTGTGTGTGTGTGTGCAGGGGGGCGGGTTGTGTGTGTGTGTGTGTGTGTCTGTGTGTGTGTGTGTGAGAGAGAAAGTGTGTATGAGTGAATGAGTGTGTGTCAGTGTGTTTGTGTCAGTGTGTGTGCATGTGTGCGCATTTGTGTGTGTATGTACCACAGTACATGTGTGTGTGTTTGTCTGGTGTGTGTGTGTGTATGTGTGTATGTGTGCGTCTGATTGTGTGTGTTTGTGTGTGTATGTGTTTGTCTGGTGTGTGTGTGTGTGTGTGTGTGTGTGTATGTAACATAGTACGTGTGTATGTGTGTTTGTGTGTGCGTGCGTCTGATTGTGTTTGTGTGTGTGTGTGTATGTGTGTGTGTATGTATGTGTGTGTGTGTGTGTGTGTGTGTGTACGTGTGTCAGGAGACGTGTGAGCTTAGAGCTGTTGTTGAGTCAATCGACCATATAACACAGTGAGACTCAGGAGAGCAAGCGCTTCAGGGAAAACACACACACACACACACACACACACACACACACACACACACACACACACACACACACACACACACACACACACACACACACACACACACACACTTACAAGATATAAATGCACCAGTGAGACCTTTATACACAATTACCACTGGTCATTGGATCTCAGTGTGTGGGGTTAAAGATGTAGCCCCTGTGTGTGTGTGTGTTTGTTTGTGTGTGTGTATGTGTGTGTGTGTGTGTGTGTGTGTGTGTGTGTGTGTTTTTGTGTGTGTGTGTGTTTGTGTTAAAGCTGCTCCGAGGAACTTTCAATTTGTGTTAATTCTTGCGCCCCCTTTGGACAAAAGCGGTAGTGTTTTTACCACGCCAGCTGTTGTTCCTGGGTGAGCGTATACCCATGACAAAGGCATTAAGAAAAACTATATAAAAATAGCATTCTTTGCACTGATGGTCTCGTTTGCTGTTACATGTAATTCATGATCATCAGAGGAACAATGAGACTGTTTCAGAAATATTTAAAAGTTCCTCGTAGCACCTTTTAAGCACTTTGCAACTCAGTGTTTAAAAACATATACAAAACTTAACTTACTTACATCAGAGTCAGAATTAGCCACAAATGGATCAAATCAAATGGTTCATCCTTCAAAATAAAAGCTTGAGGGAAATACTGGTTGCGTTCCGAATCGCATACTATCTACTATATAGTATGTAGAAAAAAGATTTAGGATGTCCCGATTCTTGTGGCCAGATTTAGGATGGTTAGAAGTACCCGGATGTCCTACTTCATGCGGCCAAGATTGTTAGTGTTGAAAAGTGCATCCTATTTGGGCGATTCTGACCCACAATCCAGTGCGCACGTGAAGTGACGTCACATCAACGAAGCCTCCATATGAAAACAAACGGGGATGCGACGGATATAAAAGCAAGAGGCAAGATCAAGGTGCAATGTTATGATGAAATAAGAGAGAAAAGTATGTCCCAATAGTATGCCTACTGCATCCTAACTAGATTCTTTTTATCGTCGTATGTAGTATGTAGAATAGAAACAAGAAAGAGTATGCGATTCGGAACGCAACCGAAGACTAATTATCAATAAATAAAAATTTCAAATTAAAAGTTTCTTACTGTCCAGTTTGTTCTTCTTGAGCTCCGGACTCTTTCCCATCCATTCACTTCCTGCGTTGTCTTTCAAGCGTTCTCTATCTTTGTCCTTGTGCTTTTTAGATTTCTTTTTTTTGTGCTGTTGTGAGCTACTGTTGAGCGACTGCTGCTGCTGATTATTTTGAACAGCGCAGTCCGAGTGAGCGTCCCCTCCCTTGGGTGCTTGGTGGTGAATGTCGTTGATGTGAATTTTTGGATCCTTGTCCGAGACACTAGAAAGATCGTGTGAAAGATTTGAGCCACTGATTTGACTTCCTGATAAGCCACCATTTTGGATCTGAGTGCGTTGAAACTCAGTCTTTGTGTGGAAACTGGGGTTGAGGGAAGAAGGAGTTGTGACGACATTGTGTGTGTTGTTGTTTAAATGTCCGTTTGCATTGGGCGGATGTTGATGTTGCAACCTCTGCTCCACAAGCTTTTGCCTCTTAGCAGCTAATCTGTCCATGGATTCAAAAGGCACTGGACGTTTCTGTAAGAGGGAGAAGAAAATGAGAATTAATATTTATGACATGTTCAATCAATGTGCGTTGTCCCTGATAAAAAAATATATATATACAGTCAAAACAGAAATTATTCATTCAATGTTAATAAAAGCTGAAAACTATTTTTTTTCCCCACATTGATGCCTCTTGTACATGGTCTTATTATCTTCTGGGGGAAGCCTGGGTCCATTTCCAATCAAGAAAAAGCTTTCTGGTTTCATAAAAGTTACTTTAAAGCTGCAGTGTGTAGAATTTTGGGTTTTATTTCCAAGCAGATTTTGTAGAAAGTAATTATAATA
>NC_137230.1:36111646-36112765 GCF_949987685.1 Ammodytes marinus
GGTCAGGGAAAGACAGGTTAAAAAAAATGCTACTCGCTAATTTAGACATAATGAATGAAATACAGAAAGTGTTCCTCGATATTGGGCATTTTGCTACGGTGGGCCCCCTTTTTTTTTTTTTTTTTAAGATATTTTTTTTTGGTATTTTTCTGCTTTATTGATAGTGTAGAGACAGAGGTGAAATGGGGCAGAGAGGGGAGTGACATGCAGAGAACGACCGCGGGCTGGAATCGAACCCTGGGCCCCCTTTTGTTGACATGCCTGTTTACAGAGCCTAGGTTATGTATGAACACTAGATTTTTTTTGTGTTAGCGCACACACACAGTACAGACAGGTAGCGGATCATGAGGAGATATTCACTGATTTTGATAAAAAGTGATTTTGACAACAAGCGTTCTCCAGAATCACTGACTCCACCTTTAATTGCTACCCAATCATTGTCACACACACACACACACACACACACACACACACACACACACACACACACACACACACACACACACACACACACACACACACACACACACACACACACACACACACACACACACACACACACACACACACACACACACACACACACACACACACACACACACACACACACAAGGATGTCCCACTAACCTTTCCATATACAGTGTAGTGTGAAAGTTTGTGAACCCCTTGAGCCTTTTGGAATTGTATTTATTTGAACCATTATTAATTCATTTTTATCAATACCAGTATTTTTTATATGAAATAACAGATGTTTGTTCATCAATTCAACATTTTTCTTTTCCAGAAATCAACTGTTAAAACAGATAAAACAAATTATTTGACAAATGTTGTATGTGCAAAAGTTTGTGAACCCTGAGCTGCATTGCTTAAATCGAGCAAGGTAAACACAATCAGGTGGGCCAAATTGAGTGATGAAATAGACCAATGTAATGAGAGATCTTTAGGGAAGAAATTGGGTGGCACTAGATACAACAGAGATAAAACCAGGTCAGTTTAGGCTCACCAAACTGAACCCATACAGGTCAGACATGCTAAAAGGGAAACAAATCTCAGAGGATCTCAGGAATAGAGTTTTGATGTTGCACATTTGTCTGGGGACAGCTATAAATTCATATAAAA
>NC_137230.1:36150465-36155465 GCF_949987685.1 Ammodytes marinus
TCACTTTAAAAAGGTGAAAAAAAATCTCATGGGGGGGCATATCCCCGGACCCCCCTAGGAGGGTCTCCGCTGGCTACTATTTTCCTCCAGCAGGACATTGGAGGCACTAGCGAAAAAACACTGGGTGTGTGAACGACCAATTACTGCAGGTCATCCCCCCTCTCTCTCTCTCTCTCTCTCTCTGTGTCCCCATATCAACTCTGTACTGTCTAATAAAGCTTGAAAAATGCCAAAAAATAATCTTAAGAAAAAAAATTTAGCCATACTTATAAAGAACATAATAATTTTAGCCTATTATATAAATATGTGCTTTATTCAATATTTTAAATATATAATATATTTTGGAAAGTAACAAATTACTTGGTTACACAAAAAAGGATTTAATTTAAAAAAAAAATTTAAAGATCTTTTTTTGGCATTTTTATGCTTTATTGATAGTGTAGAGACAGAGTTGAAATGGGGCAGAGAGGGGAGTGACATGCAGAGAACGACCGCGGGCTGGAATCGAACCCGGGTCCGCTGCTGGCCGAGGCCCATGGGGGGGGGGACGCCCTACCAACTGAGCTAAAGGCGCCCCCGGATTTCATTTTAAAACATGGACAGTATGATGTGAACAAACTTGCTCCAGAATTTTTTTTTTCCAAACAAATGGAAAAGAAGAAAATTACAGTTTTCAATAACACACACACACACACACACACACACACACACACACACACACACACACACACACACACACACACACACACATACACACCAGGGATGGAAATTAACTTTTTTGCCTACCAGCCACTGTGGCAGGTAGATTTAAAAATCTACCAGCCACTCATCTTTTTTACCAGCCACTTTTTATACGCAATATCTTTTTTAATATATGCGTTAATGTTAAACAATACAATAGTAAGAATAGCTAATGAAAGTGTTTTTCATACAAATGTTTTCCATCAGAAGTCATTTGTACTGTAAGTAGGTGCTACCAAGGAACTGAGTTGCAAATTAAATGGTACACTCTTACTATATATGATACACAATACACGCCATCTTTATTTCAAAACATTGTATAATTGAACTCCATATATACTCTGGGTTCAATGCAACTTTTTTTCCCAACTGGCCCGCTTGGCCAATAGATCCGAGTTTTACTGGCCCCTTGTATATTTTCACTGGCCCTGCAGACACCTTTTTTTCATCATTTAGTCAATAATTATAATACAGTATTGAAGTTACCTTTAGATTTCTTTTTTCTTTTTAGTTAATGATATGAAATGTTGATATTGTTTATCACTTTCTCCATATGCATTAGGGATGTGAATGTGTCGACACATTGACCGGTTTTCCACTTGCGCTCAAGTCGAATTTAAAAATAGAAATCTGAAAATCAGGGAGTTATGCCGTTTTATTAATGGGAGATGTCACCGTGTCACGTCTGGTCGTGAGCGCGCTGCAGGAGCGTCACTTCTGCAAGGTGCGTGCATGAAGTAATCAGCTACACATAAGAGTCCGGTGTGGGACCATTTTTTCACTGTTGATAAAAAACAGTGCAGTGCAAAAGATGCAGCATAATGTTAAACGCTCGTCTGAGTCTATGACGTTAAATCATCTAGAAACACACGATGCCTTCGTCCGAGCAAAGCAGCGTTTCACCGTGAGATCACTAGTGAGTGCGCGAGCCACCGCACGGGGAAGAACTCTGTGGTTTGAGGCTCAAATAATAACCGGGGATATTCTCCCCGTTAGCGATACCGATGGGAAAGGCTTCCCTGTTTGTATGCGATCTGATTGTATGTCTCGAGCCTTAAATACAAAGCCATGTCGGCAAACTGACTGCGCGACTCAAGGGACTGTATGTGAGCCGAATCCCTCCGTTAGTTTCTGTTTCAGCCGACACAATTAAAATCACCTCTAAGCACGGACAGCGTTTAAATAAAGCATCTCATTTGTATTACCATTAGGGCTTTGATGCAAACACTGTAACAACGGCGGCAGCTCTGCTGCTTAAAGGAAAAGCGCAGTTTTCACTTTATTTTCAGCACCTCAACCTCTGCTGTGGGAAGAAAAAAAGGGGGCAAAGTAAGTCGATTGATTTGTCGACTTATGCCTCCACACGTTAACTCGCAGATAGTATTTCCTAGCGGAGCGGATCGCGCCGTAGTTCAGTTCGACTAGAAAGGCAAAAAGAAACTGTTGAACTGTGTAGCGCCCTGTCATCATGTTCATGACAAATGTATTAACTCTATCATGCCCACGGGAGCGCCGGCGCTCCGACATACAATATATTCTTTAGAGCGTCATATCTCCTTGACGGTTTCAGATAAAGACATGCTGTTTTTTAAGCTAACAATTAGACAAACATCTCTAAAAAGCAAGCCAAAAATGACCTGTGTGAGAAGCCTATTTACCCAATGATTTAACCTCGTAACTTTCGTTTGAGTGTAACGCAGTATAACCGGTGGAATGCACGGAGTATGCACTAAGTAGCAAGAGACAGAGTTACGTCTCCCCCGCTGTCTCGCAGTAAACAAATGATTTATAGGTTTAGCTTCAGTCGCCATCTTAGCTAGTGACGTTTAGTACTTTATACACTCCTATTGGCTCATGATAGCTTTAGTAGGCTGACCAATCAGAGTGAATCAATGTCCGCTCGCGCGGAGTTTGACAACCGGCGTTTGAGAGTTGACAGTTTGACAGTTGACAGTAAGAGAAAAAATAAAGCAAACAACCGAATAGCGATCAAAATAAATGGCGAAACGTAAATTCACAAGGGAGGAGGTATTGGAGTGTATTTTTGACGAGGATGCCGGTGATGACTACATTGAGGACTCGGCCCCGGAGTCTTGCTGCTCCGAAGATGAACGGCAGTTTGGAGACGGGATTGATCCTCTTCAGGATAACAAGTAAGTAGCCTAGCTAGCATAATGCCTTTATGAAAATAATTAAATTGTGAATGACTACAACCTTACTATAATAAAAGACGTCTCTCGCTTCGTGTGTGTGTGTGTGTGTGTGTGTGTGTGTGTGTGTGTGTGTGTGTGTGTGTGTGTGTGTGTGTGTGTGTGTGTGAGATGGATAGAGGCGCGCGGGTGTGTGTGTGTGTAACGTTAACGGTGCTCGGAGCCAAAACAGGCAATAATCCGCTATATATAAATCATGGATGGCCTCTGGTCGTCGTTTGGCCACCGGCTTATTTTCACTCAAAATGACTGTGTTTTGGCATGTTTACCCCCGCTGATAAAACTGCGCAACAGCGAGAAAAGACGCTCATTTTAGAAGACTGAACAGTGAGATCCATATAGGCTAATAATGGATAATAATGGGATGTGATTGTGGAAAAAGTTGTTTTGCGTGTAAGAGCAGCTGAGAGAGTGTGATTATCGTAGCCTTATCTGGCAAATCAACTTGATGTTTGGGGGTGTGGCAGTTACGTGTGCTTGCTGCGGGTGGATGATGATCGCACTGGCACTGAGATGGGATGCGCAACAAGGTGTCTTTTACGGGGTGGCTCTTGGTCAGGTTCAGAAACAGAATTATAGCCATAAAAATCATAAAAACAGTTTTCTTGTCAAAACGCTTTGCCTATGTTTTTTTTTTACGTTTATGTCAGACTCAGAACACATTTGTCATGACAAATAAATCACTTTTAGGAAAAGTAATCGATTTGGAGATAGGGTTTTTATAAGAACAGAGTTACTTCATTTTAAAGGTAACAATGACCTAGTTGCAGTTCTAAATATATAGTTTTAGTATAGAGATGTGTTATTGGATTACAGATAGCATAGACTGTTTTTACTCCAACAACACAGACTAATAAGTAAAAAAAGCACTGTGTTTTATAGATTGATAAACCTAGATTGATTATATTTTTAGATGTTGATTGGTTCATTCTCTTATGTTACAGTGAGGAAGCAGACCCTGCAGCTCCTGTAGATCAACCACAGCCTGAGCCCTCCACTGCAGTGGGCCAGCTCAGTAGGCCAGCTGGTATGAGACGGATGGGTCGTGGACGTGGTCGTGGATGTGGACATGAAAAGCAACATGTCACCCCATCATCTTGTCCATGGAAGTCTGAAAGTGAAAAAGACTGCCTGCCAAATCTACCAAGGTTCACTCCAAAACGTAGGCCAGGTGTGCAGCCACCTCTGCTTGCAGAAAGCCAACCAAGCCCCATTGACATTTTTAAATGTTTTTTTGACGACAGCACAGTAAAAATCCTTATCGTCAACACAAATAAATACGCTGCGAAAAACAAGGATAAGGGGAAGACATTCAAATGGACAGATGTCACTCCAGGCGAGTTTTTAAAGTTCCTTGGACTCTTGGTGTACATGGCAATCCTGCACCTGCCGAAACTGAGAGACATGTGGAGGGTGAAGAGCATTTTCCACATCCCCTTTCCACGCACAGTGATGTCGAGAAACAGATTCATGGCCATCTCGTGGAATCTGCACATGAGTGACCCAGAAGAAGACGTGGCGAATGACAGGAAGAAAGGAACGGAGGAGTACGATCGACTGCACCGTGTCAAACCTCTGTGTGACTCCATTCGGTATGCCTGTAAGTCTGTCTACCATCCTAAGCAGAACCTGTCAGTGGATGAAAGGATGGTAGCAACCAAGGCCAAGATTGGACTCAAGCAGTACCTGAAGCTCAAGCCATCCAAGTGGGGAATAAAGCTTTTTGTACTGGCAGACACAAATGGCTACACAGTGGATTTCACTATCTACACTGGTAAATCACAGGTTGGAAGTGGGAAAGGGCTCTCATTCGATGCAGTCGTGACACTGGTCCAAAAAGAGTACCTGGGTTCTGGCTACCACATATACTGTGACAACTTTTACACCAGCCCAGCACTTTTCAGTCACCTACGTGAGCTTGGCTTTGGAGCATGTGGCACTTACCGTGAGGGGAGATTGGGAACCCCCAAAACCAGAGAGAATGCTCTTACAAAGAAGTCCTCCAAGGGGTCCATAAGGTGGATAAGAGATGGCCACCTGCTTTTTGTA
>NC_137230.1:36165465-36170346 GCF_949987685.1 Ammodytes marinus
TCTGTGTCGCAGTAACAGTTTGTGTATTTTTGTACAAAAAATTTCGCCCCTCCTGCAGGTTTCAAATAAAGTGTATCTTTTTAGTTCATGCTCGATTTGAGTTATTCTGAATGGTGGTGCTTGGGGAAAATGATTGACTCCTTTGTGATTTGCTCTACTTCTATTCACACTTTACTTTAGTGTTACCATGTAAACATCTGGTCAATGATCAAATTCCTTCGTGATTTTTCTCTACTTATGACATCTATTGCAGTATGTCCGTCCTGGGAGAGGGATCCCTTACTCTGTCAACTCTCCCTGAGATTACTCAATTTAAAAAAAAAAAATCCCGATAAAGGGTTTTTTACTGGGAGTTTTTTCTCAGTCGAGCTAAGGTTCTAAGGGCAGGGTGTCCTACTGTATGGAATGTAAAGTCCACTGAGGCAAATGTCTATTTGTGATATTGGGCTTTACAAATACAACTGATTTGATTTGAAAAATAATATATATTTTTTTTTAACATGCCCTGTGTTCCAATCCCTATACTATCTACTATTTAATATGGTAGAAGAAAAAGATTTAGGGTGTCCCGATTCTTGTGGCCAGATTAAGTATGGTTAGAAATACCCTGATGTCTACTGCATCCGGCCAAGATTTGTGCCCTGCGTTCCAATACATAGTATCTACTATTTAGTTTGGTAAAAACATTTTTTGGGATTTCCCGATTCTTGTGGCCAGATTCAGGATTGTTAGAAGTACCCGGATGTCCTACTTCATCCGGCCAAGGTTGTTAGTGTTGAAAAGTGCATCCTATTTGGGCGATTCTGACCCACAATCCAGTGCGCACGTGAAGTGACGTCACATCGACGAAGCCTCCATATGAAAACAAACGGGGATGAGACGGATTTAAAAGCAAGAGGCAAGATCAAGGCGCAATGTTATGATGAAATAAAAAAGTAAAAGTATTTCCCAAGTTTAGCATACTGCATCCGAACTAGATTATTTTTATGGTCAGATGTAGTATGTAGAATGGAACAAAGAAAGAGTATGCGATTTGGAACGCAGGGTGGTTGTATCAGAGCAGCAGCCGGTACAAGAGGACAGTGTGCTCATGGGTCATGACCTCATGTAGTTACTACACAAACATACAGCTACAGTGGGTTAGTATGGGCACAGAACCATGCAAACATCATACTACAATCGGTAACACTTTGCAATAAGGACACAGTAACATTAATTAACCGTTAGTTAATGCTTGATAAACATTAATTAAGCATTTACTATTATTATTACTTTATTTACAAAGGCGGTAGTGTTTTTACTACGCCAGCTGTTGTTCCTGGTTGAGCGTATACCCATGACAAAGGCATTAGGGGCGATTGTGGCTCAGGTGGTAGAGCGGGTCGGCTGATGATCAAAGGGTTGGAGGTTCGATCCCCGCCCTGCCACCTGTGTCATGGTTGTTGTGTCCTTGGACAAGACACTTCACCCACCTTGCCTCGTGTGAATGTCGATAGTTAGCCTGCTGCTATCGGTGTATGAATGTGTGTGTGTGAATGGTAACGTGGGAAAGGAAAACAGGTCTCCCTTGTAAAAGAGTCTCCGGTCTCAATGGGATTTACCTGTATAAATAAAGGTTAAAAACTATATAAAAATAGTATTCTTTGCACTGATGGTCCTGTTTGCTGTTACATGTAATTTATGATCATCAGAGGGAAAAATGAGACTGTTTGCAGCTAAACACAAATACAGAGTGAACTAGTGGCCACTGAGTCGTGTGTGTGTGTGTGTGTGTGTGTGTGTGTGTGTGTGTGTGTGTGTGTGTGTGTGTGTCCTAATAAAACATTAACAGGCGGCTACATTTTAGTTTGAATGCTTACTTATAGTGCAACTGCTTTAGTTCCTTTCGGCTCGATTTCCGATAATTCTTCTGCCTTTTTCTCTATTATAAAGTGTCTGTGCTTAGCCATATTCAACAGTATTAGTAAAGCCTATTAGTAGCACATACAAGCTGTTTTTTATAAACCTTTTTTTCATAAATAACACTAAATTTAACCTCCTGCCCACATACCTTGTAGTTAAGAGACAAATACGTGTGTGTGTGTGTGTGTGTGTGTGTTGTCCAATGTTAGTCTCTGCCAAATTCACTCATTTTAAAGCCAGTGTGCCAGCAGACAGGATGGCAATGCAGCATTATGAACACTAGGTGGAGCCAGACACCAAGGTAATTTTTTCCCTAAATTTTCTACTGGTGAAAATGTGTGACATGTGTTATGGTTAGAAGGCATTTGAGTTGTCTGCACCATCTTACAACTGCAAATTCATACTACAAACATTAAGTGTAGTGTACATTTCTTTTTAACCTTTATTTATACAGGTAAATCCCATTGAGAGCGGAGACTCTTTTGCAAGGGAGACCTGTTCCCATTCACACACACATTCATACACCGATAGCAGGCTAACTATCGACATTCACATGAGGCAAGGTGGGTGAAGTGTCTTGCCCAAGGACACGACAACTATGACACAGGTGGCAGAGCGGGGAATCGAACCTCCAACCCTTAGATCATCGGCCGACCCGCTCTACCACCTGAGCCTCAGTGTAGTGTCAATAATACTCAAAATCAAGCCAATGTTTTCAATCAGTAATTTCAATGTACTGTACTTTCCCCTGTTGCACTTATGTTGCATTTGAACTGGTATTTTTCTTGATGTGGGTGTTATAGCACATCTGTCACTGTTTAAGCTGGGGTATATATGATTTCTGACTGGTTATAGTTAACATGAGCTGTACACTTTGACCAATCAGAGCGAGGCTCCGATTCTCTGTTCTTATTGGCTGTTGGGACTGTCCATTCACTTTGGCACGACTTTGTTGGTGTAGAGCGTGTCAGGGAGGGACCATAGGGGGAGGGACCAAAGAGAACAAGTGGAGCGGTTGAGGTATTTGGATTCAAATCTCTATCCCAACTGCTATTTTCTCCCCAAATCCTCCACCCCAGCTTTTACTGCTGTCCTTGTTGGACGGATCCGTCTTGGAAAAGAAATTTGAATTTGAATGACTAACCCGTTTAAATAGAGGTCAATCCTAAACTGTCACCATCAAGAAGAAAATAATACATATTGTTGTACAAAAGGAACACACACACACACACACACACAGTCTGGGGGCTAAGGGTCTTTGGAAGTGGAAAAGGGAGTTTTTTATTAAACTATCTATCCATACATATGAACACACACAATTGCAATTTCAGTACACTTATATAATGGCTATCATCCTCAATGTACACTGCTGATCCGTCATAATGTCCATTGGCCGGTAAGCTACACTTGAGCCTGCTTAAAGACAATACGCTGTGTATCTATCTATCTATCTATCCATCCATCCATCTATCTACTATATCCATCTATCTATCCATCCATCCATCCATCCATCCATCTATATAATCATATGTATATTTCTACATCTCAGATGATGCATTTAAGCATTTAAGTCATAGACCTAAAGCCTCGTCTCTTTAAGCTTTCTTCACACACACACACACACACACACACACACACACACACACACACACACACACTTGTAAACGCTGCCATACTGAGAGATACAGAGAGAGTTTCGTAGGGAGCTGATAAGGCTTAATCAAACGTTGCGTCAACTCATTTGGCGACGGCTTGAATGTAACTGACATTCCTCTATACAGAAAAAGTTACGCACTGTATCTTTAGAAAGTACAGGGGATCATTGAATGGCTAGATAACATCTGCCATTACAAGTATATGACATATAAGACGTGTCTCTCTCTCTCTCTCTCTCTCTCTCTCTCTCTCTCCTCTCTCTCTCTCTCTCTCTCTCTCTCTCTCTCTCTCTCTCTCTCTCTCTCTCTCTCTCTCTCTCTCTCTCTCTCTCTCTCTCTCTCTCTCTCTCATCTCTCTCTCTCTCTCTCTCTCTCTCTCTCTCTCTCTCTCTCTCTCTCTCTCTCTCTCTCTCTCTCTCTCTCTCTCTCTCTCTCTCTCTCTCTCTCTCTCTCAACTTTTAATATAATTCAGGAAATTGTGAGTCATGGTCCGTATAGCGACAGGATGTTTTTGCAGGTGTTTCGAGCACATGATGGCCATTGATATGCACCAGAGTGAGTGAAGAGCTGGGTAATGTGTGTGTGTGAGAAAGAGAGTGTGTGTGAGTTTGTGTGTGTGTGTGTGTGTGTATAGGGAGACAGCTAGATTGTGTGTGTGTGTGAGAATGAGTGAGCAAGTGAGTGTGTGTGTGTCTGTGAGGAAGAGGGAGAGAGCGAGTGTGTGTGTGTGGGTGAGAGTCAAAGAGTGTTATGCATGTGTGTGTGTGTGTCTCTTTGTGAGAAAGAGGGAGAGAGCGAGAGTGTGTGTGTGTGTGTCTGTGAGGAAGAGGGAGAGAGCGAGTGTGTGTGTGTGGGTGAGAGAGGGATAGTGTGTGTGTGTGGGTGAGAGAGGGATAGTGTGTGTGTGTGTGTGAGTCAAAGAGTGTTATGTATGTGTGCGTGTGTACGTGTGTGCATGGGTGTGTGTGTGTGTGTGTGTGTGAGTGAGATAGTGTTATGTGTGTGCAGCTGACTGAATTCGTTTAAATGTTCCAGGAAATAAGAAAGACATTTAAGATGATGGGAACTGCTTGCTTTGGACAGCGGGAACCTTTTAACAGCCAGGGATCGTGACGTAGATATGACCCAGAAAGATAGATGGATAGATGGATAGACAGGTAGATAGATGGATAGATGGATAGATGGATAGATGGATAGATGGATAGATGGATAGATGGATAGATGGATAGATGGATAGATGGATAGATGGATAGATGGATAGATGGATGGATGGATGGATGGATGGATGGATGGATGGATGGATGGATGGATGGATGGATGGAGA
>NC_137230.1:36180546-36210546 GCF_949987685.1 Ammodytes marinus
CGTGTTGGTGAGTTTACTTGTGTTCCTAGTTTAGTGTTCATTAGCCTCATAGCATAATTGCCTAAATCATATTTACTCTACTCTACTTTTACTCTGCATCTACTCTACTGTACATCAACTTTACCCTGCTCTATAACCCTTAAAATATAGATAGATAGATGGATGGATAGATAGATAGATAGATAGATAGATAGATAGATAGATAGATAGATAGATAGATAGATAGATAGATAGATAGATAGATAGATAGATAGATAGATGGATGGATGGATGGATGGATGGATGGATGGATGGATGGATGGATGGATGGATGGATGGATGGATGGATGGATGGATGGATGGATGGATGGATGGATGGATGGATGGATGGATGGATGGATGGATGGATGGATGGATGGATGGATGGATGGATGGATGGATGGATAGATAGATAGATAGATAGATAGATAGATAGATAGATAGATAGATAGATAGATAGATAGATAGATAGATAGATAGATAGATAGATAGATAGATAGATAGATAGATAGATAGATAGATAGATGGATAGATGCTTTAATAAATATGACTTAGGCAATTATGCTATTAGGCTAACGAAAAGTAGATGTAGAGTAGAGTAGATGTAGAATAGAGTAGATTTATATTTTAGTGTCTCACTTGGTAGAGCGGGTCGGCTGATGATCAAAGGGTTGGAGGTTCAATCCCCGCCCTGCCACCTGTGTCATGGTTGTTGTGTCCTTGGGCAAGACACTTCACCCACCTTGCCTCGTGTGCATGTCGATAGTTAGCCTGCTGCTATCGGTGTATGAATGTGTGTGTGAATGGTAACGTGGGAAAGGAAAACAGGTCTCCCTTGCAAAAGAGTCTTCGGTCTCAATGGGTTTTACCTGTAGAAATAAAGGGTAAAAAAAAATGTAGAGTAAATATGATTTAGGCAATTATGCTATGAGGCTAACGGTTTGTTACTTATTAAAGCTGGGGTATTTGATTTGGGGAGAAAATGGCAGTTGGGATAGAGATTCGAATCCAAATACCTCAACCGCTCCACTTGTTCTCTTTGGTCCCTCCCCTATGGTCCCTCCCTGACACGCTCTACACCAACAAAGTCGTGCCAAAGTGAATGGACAGTCCCAACAAGCCAATAAGAACAGAGAATCGGAGCCTCACTCTGATTGGTCAAAGGGTACAGCTCATTTTAACTTAAAAACCGCATCCAGTGTGCAAAGGCCTTTAGAGTCTTATATAGTTTGAGCCTCAAATCTCCAAAATTGTTTTTTTTTTTTTTTTTTTTTTTGACGTTGTGTATTGCTTTGTGTATTGATTTGTGTGTTGATTTCTTAATGCAGGACTGTTTGTGATTGGGTGGGATATGGGTGGGATATGTTCGGGAGGGAAAAAATGGGAAAAAATTAATAATCACCCACCTATTGCAGCTGTTTGATAAAAAAAAGAAAAAGTAAAAAAAAAGAGAGAGAGAGAGAGAGAGGGGGGATGACCTGCAGTAAAGGTCCACAGGTCGGATTTGAACCTGCGACCACTGCAACGAAGGCCGGAGCCGATATGGTACACGCTCTATCCACTACACCACCGGAGCGCCCCATTGTCTGTTGTATTTGAACAGTGTAGGTGACTTTTCAAAAAAAAATATTGTCCAAGGGTAAAAAGAGAGAGATTACATGAGCGGCTTATGGCACAGTGTTCGTGTTCAGGTTTATGCCTTCAAACCTAATCCCGTGTAAATCCCTTTTGAGGTGGACGCACGGTGACACTTACCCTGCGTTCCAAATCACATACTCTTTCTTTTTACTACACTACATACTAAAGTACAGAAGAGTTTTAGTCTTTTTACTACACTACATACTAAAGTACAGAAGAGTTTTAGTCTTTTTACTACACTACATACTAAAGTACAGAAGAGTTTTAGGGCCACAGGACAGAAAAAAAAATCAGATAAGGAAGATTTTTTTTTCATTGTGTCGAGAAATGTCAAGAGTAAAGACGAATACTCCAAAATGCTATTGGAGTTAGTTAGGCATTTATGTATCTTCAGCATACTACAGTACAATTGACGGGCATGTATTGGGACATCCTAAATCTTTTTTCTGGCATACTAAATAGTAGGGAAGTATGGGGATTGGAACGCAGGGCTATTGTGTGACGGCTGCAGAATATTTCATTAGTCTTTTCTACTCTGAAACAAATTTAATGTTGTTTTGGAAATTAAAGGTGCTACGAAAACAAATACGTATTGTTTACACATTTTTTCACTATGAAAAGTGGGCTACATTTCTGTATTGTGTTGCCTCTGCATAGCCTAGGTTTTTAAGACACTTCTGAGCTACTTTAGACTGTGTTTTCCCCTCGAGAGAGAGACAGAAAGACGAGACAGTCACATTTCAGATGGAAAGTGAGGTGATATTTTCCTGCTTTAGCTGATTTCTTTAACATATGATGCACTCAGACAGTCTTTATGAACGCTGTCTGTGGCTGAAGAGAGAGAGTGTGTGTGTGTGTGTGTGTGTGTGTGTGTGTGTGTGTGTGTGTGTGTGTGTGTGTGTGAGTGTGTGTGTGTGTGTGTGTGTCTGTGTGTGTGCGTGTGTGTGTGTGTGTGTGTGTGTGTGTGTGTGCGTGTCTCTAGCTACAGACACTAGTGGTGGAAAATGAAAAAGTACATTTACATTTACAGTTTTTCTTTTAATTGCTTAAAGGATCATTTTAATCTATCTATCTATCTATCTATCTATCTATCTATCTATCTATCTATCTATCTATCTATCTATCTATCTATCTATCTATCTATCTATCTATCTATCTATCTATCTATCTATCTATCTATCTATCTATCTATCTATCTATCTATCTATCTATCTATCTATCTATCTATCTATCTATCTACCTGTGTGTGTCTCTCTCTCTCTCTGTCTCTACCTATCTCTCTCCCTGTCTGCCTGTCTGTATCCCTGCCTGTCTGTCTGTCTACCTATCTCTCTCTCTCTCTCTCTCTCTCTCCCTGTCTATCTGCCTACCTGTCTGTCTGTCTGTCTGTCTGTCTGTCTGTCTGTCTGTCTGTCTGTCTGTCTGTCTGTCTGTCTGTCTGTCTCTCTCTACCTCCCTATCTGTCTGTCTGTCTGCCTATCTGTTTATCTCCCTGCCTGCCTGTCTGTCTCTCTCTACCTCCCTATCTGTCTGTCTGTCTGCCTATCTGTTTATCTCCCTGCCTGCCTGTCTGTCTGTCTCTCTCTCTCTACCTCCCTCCCTGTCTGTCTGTCTGTTTCTCTCCCTCCCTGCCTGTCTCTCTCTTTCTCTCCCTGTCTGTCTGTCTCTCGCTCTCTCTCTCGCTCTCTCTCCCTCCCTCCCTGCCTGTCTGTCTGTCTCTCTCTTTCGCTCCCTATCTGTCTGTCTCTCTCCCTGTCTCCCTCCCTGCCTGTCTGTCTCTCTCTTTCTTTCTCTCTCTCCCTGTCTGTCTCTCTCTTTCTCTCCCTGTCTGTCTCTCGCTCTCCCTCCCTATTTATCTGCCTGTCTGTCTGTCTGCAGTAAAGGGCAGCGTGCTCTGCTCTATGGGAGGAGCCAAAGTTTGCAGCGCTGCTTGTGTGAAAGGGAGCAGCCCTTCAGTCAGTAGTAGAAAGAGGCTCGTCTAGGTCTGTGAACGCTAACGGAGGGATGTACACGTTACTATTGGACTCTATCTAACACACACACACACACACACACACACGGGGATTGAACGCAAGCGGTGGATTTATACCTATATGGTGTTGTTATCCTTTTTGTGTGGCTATTTTTCAATCTTCCGACCATTTTTTTTGTGGAGAAAAAGAGCGATTTTTTTTTTTCTTCCTCTGCTGCAGCTCTTGAAACGGTAAGATCCTCTCTCGTTCTCGTGCTCTGTTCGGTGATTTTCGGTTTTCAAGCACCTTGATAGCGCTGTGGTGTGGACCTTTTTTTTTTAAAGCCTTTTAACGTGTTGTTTAAGCTTTCATAGGTGGGGGATATGGTTGAAAAATAGGATATTTGGAGCGTAATTTGAGTTTTTTTGCCTGGAGAAATGCGCTTGGATGTGTGGTTTTTCTGCCCTTTTTGATAGTCTTAAACGCTACCAGATTGGGAATGTATTGCTGCCCGTATGGACTACTATAGGCAAGGCAGGTTAATTTTTCTATAGCACAATTCACACTCAAGGCCATTTCTAAGTGCTTTACAGGGGCAGAAAAATACATTAAAACTAAAATTATATACTGGAAAAAATTGGAAAAAAATACTATATAGGCTTTTTCCCACTACTCTACTCTATTCTCCTTAGGGACCATATAGGAAAAAATTAACATTGCATTTATCAGGCCTATAGAGTAATAAAAAAAAGGCTAAAATAGACAGATACATTGTTGAAAATGAAAATGAATTGCATTTAAAACGACAATTAAAAACAAGCAATAGGCCTTTACACAATTACATGTTAAAAAGGCAAACTGAAAAAGTGTTAACGTGTGTGTGTGTGTGTGTGTGTGTGTGTGTGTGTGTGTGTGTGTGTGTGTGTGTGTGTGTGTGTGTGTGTGTGTGTGTGTGTGTGTGTGTGTGTGTGTGTGTGTGTGTGTGCATGTCTGTGTGTGCGTGTCTGTGTGCGCGTGTGCGTGTGTGTGTTAATATTTGGTTTTTAAAGAGCTGAGAGTTGCAGCAGACCTCACGTTCTCTGGGATTTTGTTGCAAAATTATGTCGTTCATAATTGAATACATCGTCTAGTGTTGACTCTTGGGCTGTTGTGATTGGTTCATGTGTTATATTATAATATCAATAATGCTTTGGTGACGCTGTTTGTTTGTTAATAGTAGATTCATGCCAATAAAGCTTTTTATAATTGAATTGAATTTGAAGGCAGACCCACCTGTCCAAAAATGACCGTAGATATGCATAATGTAGAAATGTATTTTGGGTCTAAAACCATTCAATACTGGCTGCATTCATCACACACACACACACACACACACACACACACACACACACACACACACACACACACACACACACACACACACACACACACACACACACACACACACACACACACACACACACACACACACACTTTTGTGAAGGTCACTGGATACTTGCTCCTGAGCTAATTTACATGTATGAATCTGAATATAAATTGAATATTAAAGGTGCAGTCAGTGATTCTGGAGAAACGCTTGTCATTTTTCTACTTTGTGTGTGTGTGTGTGTGTGTGTGTGTGTGTGTGTGTGTGTGTGTGTGTGTGTGTGTGTGTGTGTGTGTGTGTGTGTGTGTGTGTGTGTGTGTGTGTGTGTGTGTGTGTGTGTGTGTGTGTGTGTGTGTGTGTGTGTGTGTGTGGGTGTGTGAGAGCTTTGTGAGCATCGCTAGTCGATACAGTTATTGGCGATCATACTTTAAAGGTGTAGTCAGTGATTCTGGAGAACGCTTGTTGTCAAAATCAGTGAATATCTCCTCATTATCTGCTTACCTGTCTGTACTGTGTGTGCGCTGTAAAATAAATCCAGTGTTAATACACAGCCTAGGCTCTGTAAACTGGTATGTTGCAAGCAATGATGTGCCCCATTTGTTTACATACAGTAGGTATGTTTGGATACCAGTTTACAGAGCCTAGGCTGTGTATTAACAATAACAGTGGATTGTTTTTTCGGCGCACACACAGTACAGACAGGTAGCGGATCATGAGGAGATATTCACTGATTTTGACAAAAAAGTGATTTTGACAACAAGCGTTCTCCAGAATCACTGACTCCACCTTTTAGACTGCAGCATACACACACACACTGAGGGAGACACACACACACACACACACACACACACACACACACACACACACACACACACACACACACACACACACACACACACAGCTGTTGTTTACTTTGAGCTCCAAAGAAACAACAAACAAGAAAACAGTTGTGATGCTTTGAAACAGGCTCAGTCTGACTTGACACGTTGCTTGTTTCCTGTCATCCTGTATGTGTGTGTGTGTGTGTGTCTCCCTCAGTGTGTGTGTGTGTGTGTGTGTGTGTGTGTCTCCCTCAGTGTGTGTGTGTATGTGTGTGTGTGTGTGTTGGGGGGTGACTGTGTGTGTGTGAGTAAGTGTGTCTGTGTTTGTGTGTTTCTGTGTGTGTGTGTCTGTGTGTGTGTGCGTTGGTGTGTGGTTGTGCATCCATGTACGTATGTGTGTATGCTAGGTGCAAGTGTGTGTGTGTGTGTGTGTCTTTCTCCGTGAGTGTGTGTCTGTGAGTGTGTGTGCATGTGTGTGTCTCCCTCAGTGTGTTTGTGTGCGGGTGTCTGTGTGTTTGTTAGTGTGTAGCAGTCAGTGTGTGTGTGTGTGTGTGTGTGTCTGTGTTTCTGCGTGTGTGTGTGTTGGTGTGTGGTTGTGCATCCATGTACATATGTGTGTATGCTAGGTGCAAGTATGTGTGTGTCTTTCTCCGTGAGTGTGTGTGTCTTTCTGTGTGTGCGTGTGTGTGTGTGTCTGTGTGTGTGTGTGAGAGAGAGATAGAGATATCCCACTTCCTCTTATCTCTGTTGGCGTGTTGTACAATGTGTTGACACAGATTCTGGATACAGACGTTTTTTTTGTGTTGTTATGACTCCAAAAAATACTCCGTACGGGCAGTTAAAAATGCATTTTCTGCATTTTTCTAAGTCGAAAATGTCTCATAAATCAGACAATTAACAACATATGAACAAATCCTTCTGTAATAACCTTCAGAATAGTGCTGAGAATGATTATGGAAAGTTTAGTTGATGTAAGTGCTTTAGAAGTTGAGATTTTTGCTTCAGAGTATTGAAAAAAAACTAATGTTGAGATAATGTCCGTTAAAGATGGTTGTATAGGAGAAATATACAGACGCAAACAGACAAGGTTTAGTCAAATAAACACCTGAATGTACATGTTGGACCTTTGATTTATACTAGTATGAAAGAAGACATGTTATGGTCTCACACACACACACACACACACACACACACACACACACAGAGACAGAGAGAGACACACAAACAGACACACACACAGACAGAGAGAGACACACAAACAGTCACACACACACACAGACAGAGAGAGAGAGAGACACACACACACACACACATACACACACAGACAGAGACAGAGAGAGACACACAAACAGACACACTACTATTCAAGAACACATATTATTGAAGCCGAATAGCCACAAATCTACCCCAAAAAAGTGACCCTAGTGCTTGAAAAACGGTTATTTTGGCCGGCAGTGTTTTCACCTTGAGTTCTCAACATGAGTAGCCCGGACCACGAGTGCTTATCAACGTTGTTCTTTATCCCAAACTGATGGAGCAAGTCGGGGGGCAGTGAGGCGTGAGGCGGCCGGTGTGTTCGGATTGAGCTCATGTGCTTTGTTGGAATCTGACAGTAAAAATGACCGCTGGAGCTTGTGTGTGTGTGTGTGTGTGTGTGTGTGTGTGTGTGTGTGTGTGTGTGTGTGTGTGTGTGTGTGTGTGTGTGTGTGTGTGTGTGTGTGTGTGTGTGTGTGTGTGTGTGTGTGTGTGTGTGTGTGTGTGTGTGTGTGTGTGTGTGTGTGTGTGTGTGTGTGTGTGTGTGTGTGTGTGTGTGTCTCTCTCTCTCTCTCTCTCTCTCTCTCGCTCTCTCTCGCTCGCTCAGTGTGTGTGTGTGTGTGTGTGTGTGAGAGAGAGAGAGAGAGTCAGTCAGTGTGTGTGTGTGTCTCTCTCTCTCTCTTTCTCGCTCGCTCGCTCAGTGTGTGTGTGTGTGTCTCTCTCAGTTTGTGTGTTTGTGTGTGTGACTGTGCGTGTGTGTGTTTCTCTGTGTGTGTGTCTCGCTCAGTGTGTGTGTGTGTGTGTGTGTTTGTGTTTTTCTGTGTGTGTGTGTGTGTGTGTCTCTCTCTCTCTCAGTGTGTGTGTGTGTTTGTGTCTTTCAGTCAGTGTGTGTGTGTGTCTCTCAGTGTGTGTGTGTGTGTGTGTGTGTGTGTGTGTGTTTCCCCCTTTTCCCCATGTGGGCCTCTGCAGCTCTTCACCACTGTATCAGTAACATGAATAAGACTGATAGGCTCCAGCTCAGGGTTGCCAGATCTCACCAGCAAAACAAGCAGCCAGGCCTTAGCTTTCAAATATCTATTCTCATGAATTGTACAAAACTTTCGGCACATTCAAAGCATACCGCAAGTGTTTCAGGATAGTTGTGTATATACACACTTAAATGTACTTATTTCATGCATTGGCAGCTAGCCTAAAAAATACTGCAACCCCCAAGCAATATCTGTAAGCAACTTCACAAAAAAAACTTGCCCAAAGTTGCCTATAAAAAGCAGACATGGCAACTTTGGCCCCTTGACTGTAAACAAACCTCTTCTCTTGAAGCATCTTACATGATTCTCCTCCTCCCTCTCTTTCTCTGGAACACACTCACACACACACACACCGAGAGAGAGAGACACACACACACACACACACACACACACACACCGAGAGAGAGAGACACACACAGAAACACACACACACACACACACACACACACACACACACACACACACACACACACACACACACACCGAGAGAGACACACACACACACACACACACACACACACACACACACCGAGAGAGAGACACACACACACACACACACACACACACCGAGAGAGACACACACACACACCGAGAGAGAGAGACACACACACACACCGAGAGACACACACACCGAGAGAGAGAGACACACACACACACACACACACACACACACACCGAGAGAGACACACACACACACACACACACACACACACACTCACTCAGACCCACACACACACACACACACACACACACACACACACACTCATGCACACACACACACACTCAGACCCCCACCCACACAATAACACACGCATTCAAACTGCTCAAAACAAACACACCCGGCCCTCCTCCCACTGTAACAACTACAGAGGAATGGTCAGCATGTGGAACGCTTGTGTTAGGACATTCGGAAGGGAAGCGAGGAAAATCTATGTCTGTCTGTCTGTCTCCCTGTCTGTCTGCCTATCTGTACCCCTGTCTACCTGCCTGCCTGTCTCTCTTCCTGCCTGTCTGTCTGTCTGTCTCTCTCTCTGTCCCTACCTATCTCTCTCCCTACCTATCTCTCTCCCTGTCTGTCTCCCTGCCTATCTATCTATCTATCTATCTATCTATCTATCTATCTATCTATCTATCTATCTATCTATCTATCTATCTATCTATCTATCTATCTATCTATCTATCTATCTATCTATCTATCTATCTATCTATCTATCTATCTATCTATCTATCTATCTATCCATCCATCTATCCATCTATCCATCTATCCATCTATCCATCTATCTTCGAAACGGCCTATACTAATAACGTCCTCCCTCCTACATACTCAACATGTACAGTCAAAATCGTAATTATTCATCCCCCTGGCAAATTTTGACTTAAAGTAACTTTTATGAAACCAGTAAAGCTTTTTCTTGATTGGAAATGGCCCAGGCTTCTCCCAGAAGATAATAAGACAATATACAAGAGGCATCAATGTGGAAAAAAAAAATGTGTTCAGCTTTTATTAACATTAGAACAAAAGATGAGAATGCTTGTTGTCAAAATCATTTTGTCAAGATCAGTGAATATGGGGGCGCCCTTAGCTCAGTTGGTAGGGCGCCTCCCCCCCACCCCTCCCCATGGGCCTCGGCCAGCAGCGGACCCGGATTCGATTCCAGCCCGCGGTCGTTCTCTGCATGTCACTCCCCTCTCTGCCCCATTTCAACTCTGTCTCTACACTATCAATAAAGGATAAAAAATGCCAAAAAAAATCTTAAAAAAAAAAAATCAGTGAATATCTCCTCATGATCCGCTACCTGCCTGTACTGTGTGTGCGCTGAAACTAGATCCAGTGTTAATCCACAGCCTAGGGTCTGTAAACAGGCATGTTGTTAATCCACAGCCTAGGGTCTGTAAACGGGAATGTTGTTAGCTACTTTGGCCCCCTTTGTTTACATACAACACAAGCCACACTTCACCTTTACAAACAGGAGATAAGGTTTTATGACTCACATTTGCACCCACTCAAACGTGTGTGTGTATGTGTGTGTGTTTCCCCTGTGTGTGTGTCTCTCTCTCTCTGTGTGTGTGTGTGTGTGTGTGTGTCTCTCTCTCAGTGTGTGTGTATGTGTGTCTCATTCATATTCATAGTGACCACTATAAAGGCTGGCTGGGCCCTGAAGGGGTTTGGGCTAAAGAAAGGGTCTAGAGAGACACAGGTGATCGCTCATAAAAAATTCACTCCCCCAAATTTAAAATTCTACCTTTTTAACTTGTTACTTGCTCTTTGTCCAGGCTAGCATTACTTTTACTTATATATCTGGCATTAAGGGGTATCCCACCCTGACTAAGATTTTACATAGTCGAATCTTGCCTCTTGTCTGTTTGCGTCTGTATATTTCTCCTATACAACCATCTGTAACGGCATTTCTCAACATTGTTTTTTCAAGCACTGGTCAACTTTGAGATTTTGTCTATGTATCTTCCATAACATGTCTTCTTTCATACTAGTATAAATCAAAAGGTCCAACATGTACATTCAGGTGTTTATCTGACTAAACCTTGTCTGTTTGCGTCTGTATATTTCTCCTATACAACCATCTTTAACGTATCTAGTAAAAACAATCTCCCTCAATTTGACAACACAAGCATACTTAAAAAAACGCATCCCAATCGGGGCGCTCCGGTGGCGTAGTGGATAGAGCGTGTACCATATTGGCTCCGGCCTTCGTTGCAGTGGTCGCGGGTTCAAATCCGACCCGTGGACCTTTACTGCAGGTCATCCCCCCCCCCTCTCTCTCTCTCTCTGTCTTTCTCCCCATTTCAACTCTGTACTGTCTAATAAAGCTTGAAAATGCCCAGACATTATCTTAAAAATAAAAAACGTACCCCAAATAGTTCACAACACAACGACATTGTTACACACACACACACACACACACACACACACACACACACACACACAACGTCATTGTTTCCAGAGGACACTTAAACGTAACGCACACGTCTTGACAGGCTTCTTGTTTCCTCGCTTTATGACTCATTGTGTGTTATTGAAGTGTGTCACTAAACCTGTAACAACAAGCGTGTTAGGACAAGTGTGCATGTCTTTTAAGTGCACTATGGTGGTAACACTTCTGGTGGGTGTATTTCTATCTATTTGATGGACACATGGACACACACACGCACGCAAACACACACACACACACACACACACACACACACACACACACACACACACACGCACATACCGTTACACATACAGACAGTTTCACACACACGACAGACAGACAGACAGACAGACAGACAGACAGACAGACAGACAGACAGACAGACAGACAGACAGTCACTCACTCACTCACACACTGGGTTTTTTAAAGGGCAGCCCTGTTTGTTTGTGCTCACAAACCATGTAACAACAAGCGTGTTAGGACGTGTGTGTATGTGTCTTTAAAGTGTACTATGGTAACACTTCTGTTGGGTTTTTATCTATTTGATGGCAGACAGACAGACACACACACACACACACACACACACACAGTTACACACACACACACACACACACACACACACAGTTACACACACACACACAGACAGTTCCACACACACACACACACACACACACACAGTTACACACACACACACAGACAGTTACACACACACACACAGACAGTTCCACACACACACACACACACACACACACACTCACAGGCACACACATGGGTTGTTTAAAGGGCAGCCGTGTTTGTTTGTGCTGTTTGATGTATGGCCACGTTGCATAAATTATTGTATGAGTAAAAAAACTTGCCAAAAGTGACAAACGACTCTCAGAAGTGGTGTAGACAGGGTTCAATCAATTCTAGTTGTTTTTATTACGCCATAAACTTTAAAATTTACATAAGCTGTCCTATGAATCAGCCATCATCAGCATGATTGTAAACGCTGAGAGATACAGAGAGAGTTTTGTAGAGAGCTGATGAGGCTTAATCAACCTTGTGTCAACTCGTTTGGGCGATGGCTTGAATGTAACCCAACAGTCATTTATATGAAAAAAGTTACGCACTATTACTTTAACTATTTTATGATAAAGCGTTCCTTATCTGTTCTATAAATCAGCTATTATACCCAGGATGTAGGAGCAGCCTGTTGACGTGTCTATATATATTTTTTTTTTTACCTTTATTTCTACAGGTAAATCCCATTGAGACCGAAGACTCTTTTACAAGGGAGACCTGTTTTCCTTTCCCACGTTACCATTCACACACACATTCATACACCGATAGCAGGCTAACTATCGACATTCACACGAGGCAAGGTGGGTGAAGTGTCTTAGCCACTATGACACAGGTGGCAGGGCGGGGATCGAACCTCCAACCCTTTGATCATCGGCCGACCCGCTCTACCAACTGAGCCACAGTCGCCCTCAAATATATACAACTCCCTGTATTGGTGGAGACACTTCCAAACACACAGACCGTAAACAAAGCAGAAGGGTCCCAGCTGCTGTTCATTTGTTTGTTTTCTTTTGAAGTCGACATGTTTGCTGAGAGTAAACGATCGCAAGCTTTCAGGCGCCAAACCAGATGAATTACTATTTATTTATTTTTTTTATTCAAAACTTTATTTTTTATTTTGTTTATTAGTTTTCAGGATAGATAAACTGTTACATATCAGTACAATACAAATAATTTTTTTTTTTTTTTTTTTTTTTAATTTAATCACAAAATCCATAAATATACACACATGTATCTACATACCTTAAATTGATACATTTTAGTTGATTTAAAGACCAATTATTGTGTGTGTGTGTGTGTGTGTGTGTGTGTGTGTGTGTGTGTGTGTGTGTGTGTGTGTGTGTGTGTGTGTGTGTGTGTGTGTGTGTGTGTGTGTGTGTGTGTGTGTGTGTGTGTGTGTGTGTGTGTGTGTGTGTGTGTGTGTGTGTAAGAGTTTTGTGAGCATGGCTAGTCGATACAGTTATTGGCAATACTACTTTAGAGGTGGAGGGGGCCGCCTTTAGCTCAGTTGGTAGGGCGCCCCCCCCCCCCCCCCCATGGGCCTCGGCCAGCAGCGGACCCGGGTTCGATTCCAGCCCGCGGTCGTTCTCTGCATGTCATTCCCCTCTCTGCCCCATTTCAACTCTGTCTCTACACTATCAATAAAGCATAAAAATGCCAAAAAAAAATATATTTAATAATACTTTAGAACGCTTGTTGTCAACATCTATTTTGTCAAAATCAGTGAATATCTCCTCATGATCCGCTAACTGTCTGTACTGTGTGTGCTGAAAAAAAAACCCAGTGTTAATACACAGCCTAGGCTCTGTAAACAGGCATTTTAGCTAGCTATGGAGGGCCCCTCTTTGTACACATACCCTTTGTTTGCATACTAGTTTACAGAGCCTAGGCTGTGTATTAACACCAGAATGTGTTTGTGTGCTGTTTTGGCTTTTCTGTCAAGGTGAAGTAAGGGCCAAGGAACAGAACATAGTCATCTGATACGCTTCTATAAATCCTATTGCCCTGCCTGTCAAGTCCGGTAAAGAAATGAGACCTCACATCGGTTTAACTACGGGGATTAATCTTTGTCCGCCACACACACATAGGCACATAGACACACACTGAGACATACACACACACATACACACACTGAGACACACACACACACACACACTCTGAGAAACACACACACACTGAGACATACACACACACTGAGGCATACACACACACACTCACTCTGAGAAACACACACACACACACACACACACACTGAGACATACACGGGCACATAGATGCACGCGCACACACACACATAGGCACTGAGACACATAGGCACACGCGCACACACACAGACGCGCACACACACATTGAGACATACACACACACACACACACTCACACACACACACACACATTGAGACATACACACACACACACACACACACACTGAAGCACACACAGGCACATAGACACACGCACACACACACAATGACACATACACTTACTCTCTCTCACACACACACACACGCGCACTTACACACACACACACACACTGAGACGTACACACACACACACACACACTGAGACCTACACACACACACACACACACACACACACACACACACACACACACACACACACACACACACACCAAAGTATTAGGATTTGATGTATTAATTAGCAGATGAGCTGTGATGTAGCGCAGTGTGGTCCAGATTTAACAATGGCTTCTATTGTGCCGTCACTAAACTGTTAAGCCTTTGTCTGTCTCTGTCACGCAATTTGAGTTTGTTAACGGACTGGAACTGTCAACGTGTGTGTGTGTGTGTGTGTGTGTGTGTGTGTGTGTGTGTGTGTGTGTGTGTGTGTGTGTGTGTGTGTGTGTGTGTGTGTGTGTGTGTGTGTGTGTGTGTGTGTGTGTGTGTGTGTGTGTGTGTGTGTGTGTGTGTGTGTGTGTGTGTGTGTGTGTGTGTGTGTGTGTGTGTGTGTGTGTGTGTGTGTGTGTGTGTGTGTGTGTGTGTGTGTGTGTGTGTGTGTGTGTGTGTGTGTGTGTGTGTGTGTGTGTGTGTGTTATGAATGGGATGTCATGCTATGTTGATGTGAACATTTGTAGCTTGTTTTCCCAATACACATTTGTATTGTAAGAAAGTATTGTAGACCAGATTTTTTATTTTTTTTTTTAAATAAAAAATCTTTATTAGACAGAGATGAAATGTGTCAGAGAGGGGAATGACATGCAGAGAACGACCCGGGCTGGATTCTAACCCGGGTCTGCTGTGAAGAGGACAGACAGACAGACAGACAGACAGACAGACAGACAGACAGACAGACAGACAGACAGACAGACAGACAGACAGACAGACAGACAGACAGACAGACAGACAGACAGACAGACAGACAGACAGACAGACAGACAGACAGACAGACAGACAGACAGACAGACAGACAGACAGACAGACAGACAGAGAGGGGAATGACATGCAGAGAACGACCCGGGCTGGATTCTAACCCGGGTCTTGCGAGACATTGCAGGTCAATAGGGTAAATTTTTTCAAGTTATTATCATGAACATTTGCCAGTTGATTACATACATTAAAATATTTTTTTTGTATTACAATTTTATTTTATTTTTTATTCTTTTTTTTTACTTTATTTATACAGGTAAATCCCATTGAGACCGAAGACTCTTTTACAAGGGACTTTTATCTAACTAATTATATATGCACAAATGTTCATCTCTTTAAAAACAAAGCATCTAGATGTTGGATAAAGCCATAGTTTTTTTGGGGGGGGCGCCCTTAGCTCAGTTGGTAAGGCGTCCCCCCCACCCCATGGGCCTCGGCCAGCAGCGGACCAGGGTACGATTCCAGCCCGCGGTCGTTCTCTGCATTTCACTCCCCTCTCTGACCCATTTCAACTCTGTCTCTACACTATCAATAAAAGCATAAAAATGCCCAAAAAATATCTTTAAAAAAAATAAAAAAAATAAAAATAATATATGGTTTTTCAGCAATACATTCTTTTTATTTTTTCAAAGGCGAAATGCACTGCTGAATGGATTTTAGTTGGAATGTAGCGTCCAATCATATTGAATAAACCCATCCGTATCCGTATCCGTATCCTGGACATGACGCTACCGCCTGTGTTGATCAAAGTGTGTGAGAATTGAAACCAACAGCTTTCAATGAATTATTAAAACACGTTTGATCCCCCTGTGATGCTAGGGAGGATACTGACTTCCTCTGCATGTAATACTGTAGTGTGTGTGTGTGTGTGTGATTCTCAGTGTGTGTGTGTGTGTGTGTGTGTCAGTGTCTTTGTGTGTGTGTGTGTGTGTGTGTGTGTGTATGTCTCAGTGTCTGTGTGTGTGTGTGTGTGTGTGTGTGTGTGTGTATGTCTCTGTGTATGTGTGTATGTCTCAGCGTCTCTGTGTGTGTGTGTGTGTGTGTGTGTGTGTGTGTGTGTGTGTGTGTGTGTGTATGTCTCAGTGTCTGTGTGTGTGTGTGTGTGTGTATGTCTCTCTCTCTCTCTCTCTCTCTCTCTCTCTCTCTCTCTCTCTCTCTCTCTCTCTCTCTGTCTGTGTGTGTGTCTCAGTGTGTATTAATAATTCACTGTATCATCTTTGTATTGATGGCTGGCTGCAACCCTTCCTGCCTCGGCGAATCCCCGATGCATTTCAAACACACACACAAACCACATTGACTTTCAAACGGCAAAGTAACGGAGGAAATAGATGTTGAACAAATCTCTATTAGACTCTAGAGAGATTTTAAAAAATGCACAATGTAAAAATGGAACTAAAAAAACCCAGTAAGGCCATAGATCAGGGCATTCCCATGACCCAAAGATGAGACACGTGCACACACACTCACGCAAACATGCATGCTCACACACACGCACGCACGCATGCTCACACACACACACACACTCAGTCACTCACTCACTCACTCACTCACTCACTCACTCACTCACTCACTCACACACTCACTCACTCACTCACTCACACACACACACACACACACACACACACACACACACACACACACACACACACACACACACACACACACACACACACACACACACACACACACACACACACCTGTACTTCTATCTTTGTGAGGACACTCCTTGACATAATGCATTCCCAAGTGGCCAAAATGTCTAAAACTGAAAAATGGTTCTCACAAAAACAGTTGAACACACACACACACACACACACGCACACACACACACACACGCATACATAAACACACACACACACACCAACCCTTTACAACCCTTTAAGTGTATTCCTCTCAGCTAGACTGGCATCTGAGGAATATCCCAAATTTGCTTTTTTTTTCTGCCATGCGGTGAATCTGCAATTATGATTTCAAATGTGCCAGTGAAGCAGTGGCTGCCACAGGAGGAGATAAGTGCTTTAAGGAGAGCTGGGGTCGACCTGAACCTCTAACTGTCTGATACACAGTCGCCCCTTAAACCTGCAGTGTGTAGAATTTTGGGTTTTATTTCCTAGCAGATTTTGTAGAAAGTAATTATAATATCCACAAGTACATTTAATTTAGTGCATAATAGCTGTTTTGAATAATTTTTGTTTCCCTTAGAAAGGGTCTCATATATCTCCGTATTTCTCCATATTTTGGACCAAGGCCTAGTGCCGCCATCTTTAAAGTGTCATAGTTGGAATGTCATCAGGTGCATTGTTTTAGAAATTAGAATTGTTCTTGTCCTTGAAGGCCACTGTAGCTTCTGTTATTATTCGAAAGGGGTTGGGGTTACCCAGGGAGCGTTGCATTCTAGAACTTTGTAGAACTTTCTTGAAGATGTCATATTACACACTGCACCTTTAATGCCAGATATATTGGTAAAATAATGCTAGTGTGGACAAAGAGCTAGCTAAAGGAAAATACGGAGAAATGTTGAATTATAATTTATTGTGTGCAGTGTCTCACAGAAACACATTAGCATAGAGGAAATGAGAGGGGGCTACGCTACATCAATAGCTCTTGATAGCAGTCAGTTTACGAGATTTATTTTTGGCCTTTTGTACAGTTTTGTGTCTTTCATAGTAAGTTTGCCTGCAGGCTTCAGTATGCTGAATATGAGTGTGCAGCTGTCTCATATTATAGACCTTAAAAGTTGTGGTGTGGTGTGCAATATTTTGGGATTTTTTATTTTATCAGGGGTTAAAGTTGCATCTGTTGTGTGCTGACATTGAGGCCATGTTACCTGCAGGCTAGAAATGATATTAAAAAGACGATATGTTGGTGCGCTCCGGTGGTGTAGTGGATAGAGCGTGTACCATATTGGCTTCGGCCTTCGTTGCAGTGGTCGTGGGTTCAAATCTGACCCGTGGACCTTTATTGCAGGTCATCCCCCCCCCTCTCTCTCTCTCTCTCTCTCTCTCTCTCTCTCTCTCTGTCTCACCATTTCAACTCTGTACTGTCTAATAAAGCTTGAAAATGCCAAAAAATAATCTTTAAAAAAAAAAGACAATATGAACATTTTTCCTTTTCTGGTAGAAGAGATTTCTTTTCCTCTTGTTTCATCTTACTTCTATTGGCTTTTTTTCTTTATTTTTCTTTAGAGTTTAAAGCTATAGTGCGTAACTTTTTCATAATAAATGAATGCTGGTTAGATTCAAACAGTCACCAAACAATAATATAATAAATAATAATAATAATAATATAGACCTTAAAGTTGTAGTGTGGTGTCCAATATTTTTTTTATTCTAACCTGGGTTAAAAGCTGCTTCTGTTTTGTGCTGACATAGAGGCCATGTTACCTGCAGGCTAGAAATGATATTAAAAATACAATATATGAAATGTTTTCATTTTCCGGTAGAAGAGTTTGTTTTCTTTTCCTTAGGTGAAATAAATAGCCTCTTGAGCCTTATCAGCTCCACAAAACTCTGTATTTCTCAGTATGGCAGCGTTTACAAACTGGTGTCTCCCCCCCCCCCCCCCCCGCCCCCCCTGACACTGGTGCAGGAGCTCAGAAAAATCCCCAAGAAGAGCCCAAGAAATTTTTCATCTGTTGATTCTACTGCTAAGAAAAAAAAAAACCTGGACGTACAGCAGAAGGAATAAAATCCATGTGCCATCACTGAAGGCTTTACCTCATGTAGATGGCGATGCACCGACTAGTGTTGTTGTAATTACTCAGAATTCCTCATGGGGGGGCGACAGAAGCTACGAACTATAGCTTTAACTTATTCTTTACCAGCCACTTCCAATTCACAACAACAGCTCCTTCTTTGGACTGATCTTGTATTGTTTACCTGACGTTGAATGTGGTGTATGAGAATTGTGGTTGATTGTTCTTATTGTATCATGGTGCTGCCTTCTTGGCTAAAGGTCATTCTTGAAAAAGAGATTTTAATCTCAATGAATTTTACCTGGTTAAATAAAGGATATTGATTGATTGATTGATTGATTGATTGATTGATTGATTGACAGTGATTTACAGGCTAATGTTATTGGAATGATAAAAGCATCATCAAAACACACCTCAGTGTCTTAGAAACACCATTAATTTATACTTAAAGGTCGTAACAGTTAATTTTCACCTCACCATCCCCCTTGGTTAAATTTACAGCAGTCATATAGTCGCCACCCGGGCCGAACAGACGTGTGTGTGTGTGTGTGTGTGTGTGTGTGTGTGTGTGTGTGTGTGTGTGTGTGTGTGTGTGTGTGTGTGTGTGTGTGTGTGTGTGTGTGTGTGTGTGTGTGTGTGTGTGTGTGTGTGTGTGTGTGTGTGTGTGTGTGTGTGTGTGTGTGTGTGTGTGTGTGTGTGTGTGTGTGTGTGTGTGTGTGTGTGTGTGTGTGTGTGTGTGTGTGTGTGTGTGTGTGTGTACTACAGTGTGCTCATTAGAGTGACACACACATACACATTTTTACATATGTACTTGTGAGGACACTCATTGTTCCTGTCGGGTGCCAGGGAACAAACCAGCGACCTCATGGTTACTAGTCCATCCTACAACCCAAATGTGTATGAATGAATGAGTGTGTGTGTGTGTGTGTGATTTAGAGATATAAAGGCGAACGCAGCGAGGAGTCAGTCACCTGCTGCGGCCTTTTCTACCAGATGGAATTGCTCCATAAATCTTCTCCGATAGTTGACCTTCTGCACTCCAGGGGCCATTTTGGTTTTTGAAGGGACAAACATGGAAGAAAAACAACTTAAAGACCTACTTCACCAGTGGGAATATGAAGGTGTATTGAACTCTGAGATCCTATGTAGTTATAAATGTGCAAAACATTTTAGAAATCGGTTCATCCTAGCCTGAGAAAAGGCAGAAAGAGTGTTTTATGGTCTCACTGTCTTAACCCTACATTTTCCCATGTTTGACATCACAGTAAGGGAAAATGTAGGGTTAGGATTAACAGGACAGCTGGGCCAAGGGAAGACTGAGGGAAGAAAAACCTCATTCATCATATTATAATAGGGATTTTATAATGATAGAACGCCGGCTCCGTATGGGTGAAGTATTCCCTTATTAAGTATATCATTGCAGCAAGGCAGAGACAGATAATTGACCCTGTGTACAAACAATTAAAAGTGTTGTCTCAGTTTTCTGTTTGTTGGGAGAAGTTACTGTTAGCAGTCGTTTACAGAGTCAACTTTAAACTAATTGCTCCATAAATCTTTCCCGATAGTTGACCTTCTGCACTCCAGGGGATATGTTGGTTTTGAAGGGTCACTCATGGAAGAAAAACAGCTTCCGAATCTCCTACTCTTTCTTTTTTCTATTCTACATACTACATCTGACTATAAAAATAATCTAGTTAGGATGCAGTAGTAGGCATACTATTGGGACATACTTTTACTCTTTTATTTCATCATAACATTGCGCCTTGATCTTGCCTCTTGCTTTTGTATCCGTCGCATCCCTGTTTGTTTTCATATGGAGGCTTCGTCGATGTGACGTCACTTCACGTGCGCACTGGATTGTGGGTCAGAATCGCCCAATTAGCACGCTGATTTCAACACTAAAAATCTCGGTCGGATGTAGTAGGACATCCGGGTTCTTCTAACCATCCTAAATCTGGCCACAAGAATCGGGACATCCTAAATCTTTTTTTTCTACCATACTAAATAGTAGATAGTGTGGGGATTGGAACGCAGGGTTAGTATAGAATTTCAGAAAGGCAGAGACAGATACTTTGACCCCGTGTAAAAACAATTAAAAGTGTTGTTGTCTCAGTTTTCTGTTTGTTGGGAGAACTTACTGATAGCAGCGTTTACAGAGTCAACTTTAAACTTGGCAAAACCAGAGATGATTTGGTTTCACATTTGTTTATTTGCAGCTGCTCAATTAAAGTTGTAGTGCGTAACTTCTGTCGCCCCCCCATGAGGAATTTCGACAACACCGTCAGCGCATACATGCCTTCTGTGATTGCAGCATGGATTTTATATCTTCTGCTGTACGTCCAGGTTTTTTTCTCTTAGCAGTAGAATCAACAACTGAAACATTTCTTGGGCTCTTCTTGGGATTTTTTCTTGAGCTCCTGCACCAGTGTCAGGGTGGGGAGGGGAGAGGGGAGGGGGGGGGACACACCAGTTTGTAAACGCTGCCATACTGAGAAACACAGAGAGAGTTTTGTAGGGAGCTGATAGGCTTAATTAACCTTGTGTCAGCTAATTAAGCAATGGCTTGAATGTAACCGTTATCACTTACATGAAAAAGTTATGCACTATATCTTTAATTTCATATCTATCTCTCTCTCTCTTTCCCTTTGGACAGAGTTACGTACTATAGCTTTAAATGGACTGATACGACCTCCATGATACTGTTAATGTATTGGACAGCGGCCTGATTTAGCCTGCTATCGATCTACATGATAGCGCCTCTCTCTCTCTCTCTCTCTCTCTCTCTCTCTCTCTCTCTCTCTCTCTCTCTCTCTCTCTCTCTCTCTCTCTCTCTCTCTCTCTCTCTCTCTCTCTCTCTCTCTCTCTCTCTCTCTCTCTCTCTCTCTCTCTCTCTCTCTCTCTCTCTCTCTCTCTCTCTCTCTCTCTCTCTCTCTCTCTCTCTCTCTGCCAAAGACTAAATGAAAGGACGGATGAGTTATTGGTTTGCTGGCGTTCACACAAAAGCTGGAGCCAAATGTTTAGTGCTCATGCTGCTTGTCCAGTGAACTTGCAATGACCTTAGCTGGGTGGACATTTAGGTGTTTATTTGACTAAACTATATCCCTGCGTTCCAATCCCCCATACTTCCCAACTATTTAGTATGCCAGAAAAAGATGTAGGATGTCCCAATACATGCACGTCAATCGTAGTATGCTGAAAATACATAAATGCCCCACTAACTCCAATAGCATTTTGCAGTAATTTCGTCTTTATTCTTGACATTTCTCGACATTATGAAAAAAAACTTCCTTATCTGATTTTTTTTTCTCTCCTGTCTGTGGCCCTAAAACTCTTCTGTACTTTAGTATGTAGTGTCGTAAAGAGAAAGAGTATGTGATTTGGAATGCAGGGCTTGTCTGTTTGCGTCTGTGTATATTTCTCCTATACAACCATCTTTAACGGACATTATCTCAACATTAGTTTTTTTCTTTTCAATACTCTGAACCAGAAATCTCAACTTCTAAATCACTTACATCAACTAAACTTTCCATAATCATTCTCAGCACTATTCTGAAGGTTATTACAGAAGGATTTGTTCATATATAAGTTAAAAGTTTAACCTTATTCACCTGGAGAGTCTTACTTAAAATATGCAATTCTGAAGAAGAATTAAAGCTGGGGTGGAGGATTTGTGGAGAAAATGGCAGTTGGGATAGAGATTTGAATCCAAATACCTCAACCGCTCCACTTGTTCTCTTTGGTCCCTCCCCTATGGTCCCTCCCTGACACGCTCTACACCAACAAAGTCGTGCCAAAGTGAATGGACAGTCCCAACAGCCAATAAGAACAGAGAATCGGAGGCTCGCTCTGATTGGATAGTATTAAATATTAATGTAGTACTAGATCATATTTGACAGCCGGTAATCGACCAAAGTAATTTATCGTATTCAAGCAAAACATTATAGAATTCATTGCATTAGAAATCTATTCAACTGTGAGGTGTTAGTAAAGGCAACATGCTACGCTCACATGCAGCCCATCTGTTCACACACACACACACACTCACACTCACACACTCACACTCACACACACACTCACACTCACACTCACACTCACACTCACACACACACACACACACACACACACACACACACACACACACACACACACACACACACAGAGCCATATTGCTTAAGGCACTAGCTTCATTAACCTATATAACCTCAGTCCGGGCTCCCTATTAACACCTGCTTCTGTTGAAAAGAGACAATCGCATTCGGCATGCAGACACGTTGGAAGATACACAAGCTTAAGGCTATTACAATTTCACTGGATATATAAAGCAGCATAAATGCCAGAAATCAGGCTATAACTGTCCAATTAAAGCTGGGGTATATGATTTCTGATTGGTCAAAGTTAACATGGGCTGTACACTTTGACCAATCAGAGCGAGGCTCCGATTCTCTGTTCTTATTGGCTGTTGGGGACTGTCCATTCACTTTGTTGGTGTAGAGCGTGTCAGGGAGGGACCATAGGGGAGGGACCAAAGAGAACAAGTGGAGCGGTTGAGGTATTTGGATTCGAATCTCGATCCCAACTGCCATTTTCTCCCCAAATCCTCCACCCCAGCTTTAATGAATACATATGCAAATTTGGTAATATCTACTAACTATGTGTACATTTGTATCTCTTTTAAATTCCCAAAAATCTAGATGTTAATCTGCCGAAAACCAGATTTAATTTTTACACCATATGAGTGTTCAAAGTCATTACAGAACAGATTTGGAGATACAGGGCCAATCCCATTTCTCATTTTCACCCCTACCCCTACCCCTTGGCCCTACCCCTTGGCCCTCCAAACGGAGTGTGAAGGGGTAGGGAGGAAAATCTACCCCTATGAAATGGGACACCCCTTCGCCCTCGATACGTCATCAATAATTTTCGGTTGCTTTACTACGTCAGTACTACGTAAGCAGCGCGACGTGTTTATACCATGGTTTATACCGGCGATTCAACTGTTTTAAACCGCTTTTAACGTGTTAAAAGTTTTTCAAACGTTCAGCTATGCCGTCTTCCGCCACCGTTGTTGCTATTTCCTGGGCTATGTTCATTTTTTCGCAATTAATTTCCTCTCAACTGAGCAATATTAGGAGAAGAAGACGTGTTCACCGTTTGGCTGTGATGGTGGATCAATTTGCGGTAAGTTAAGACTTTTTATATTGTTTTAGCTATTTGCCTGTTCCGTTAGCCTTTAGCTCGCCTTCAATTTACGGTTGGCTAGTCACTAACGTAAGGAACAAACTTTGTTCTTGAGCTGAACTGTGTATCAACTGACGTTTTACCTTGCACACATATCGCTCTGATGTATCACTGCTTTAGTACTGAAATGAGACAGACCCGTCACTCACGGTCTGAACGACAAAATAACTAAACCAGCTCTAGGCATTGTGGGAAAGGGGCGGTCCCTATAATAATATAGGCCTACAGCTCCGGAAAAAAAATTAAGAGACCAGCCTGGATTTTTCTTAGATCTTCATCTCTACATAACCTATTGAAAATGCTCTTAATGGCAAAAAATGTATTGGAATTTGGTAGAAATAGTGTCAGTAGTTTATATTATAAAACCATAATGTTCATTCTACTCAAACATATGCCTATAAATAGTAAAACAAGACACTGAACATTTGAACTCTTTATTTTTTCCAGAGGAAATGCCACATTTACACATTTTCATATAGTAAAGGTCAACTTGTTTCTTTTTACAGAGTGGTGAACCTATGGCATACTGTAGGTTGAACCACAACGTGCCAATCCTGCGGTTGTGGTTCAACCCTGAGGCTGAGCTGAAGCAGGACTTCCGTCTGTCAAGGAGAGCTGTACACGGGCTGCAGAGGCTGCTTCAGCGGGATCAGGACCATGGCTGGGGCCAGCAGCTGGAGGTCCTCATCTACCTCTACTGGTTGGCTCATGGGCTGTCCTATCGTGTGGTTTCCAGTGTCTTCAGTGTGCCACGCTCCACCGTGCACCGGATCGTCCACATAGTGGCAAGGAAGATCCACCGCAACCTGAAGCGTGCGATTAGCTTTCCCCTAGCAGGAGAGCTTCAAGATGTTGGACAGGGCTTTGTGCAGCTCTCAGGAAGCCCTGCCTTTGCTAATGTAGTTGGAGCAATTGACGGCTGTCACATCAGGATCAAACCCCCCACACTGCACCGGATCGATTTTTTAAATTATAAAGGTTTTTTTTCAATCAATATGCAGGCAATTTGTGATTCCAATGGTAGATTTTTAGACATTTTTGTAGGTTACCCTGGATCAGTTCACGACACCAGAATCATGAAAAACAGTTTATTTTTTAAATCATGTCAGTATCCCCCACCAGGTTATGTCCTACTTGGCGATGGTGGCTATCCGTGTTTGGACACACCTGTCTGCCTTATGACACCGTATAAGGAACCAGTTGTTGGGCATGTACAGGGGCGCTTCAACCTGCACCATGCCAGGGGGCGCAGCATCATTGAAAGGGCATTCGGCATGATGAAGACAAGGTGGAGGTCCACACTGTTCAAGGCTCTGGAGGTGAAGCCTACCTTCTCCCCTCTTGTTATTGCCTCCTGTGCTTTCCTACATAACGTCTGTCTGGACCATGGAGACATGCTGGAGCCGGATGATGACGTAGCTCTCGACATCCTCGACCCTCAAGTTCCCCGCGAGCCCCTAGCGGATGAGGAGCGATCAGGGAATGCCACAAGGGACAGACTGGCTGCCTTGGTCACCAGCTATCTGTAAATAGTTGTTGTTGTTGTTGTTGTTGATGATAGGTGCTATACACAGTTTGGAAACCCATTTATTTATTTGCCAGATGTGTAATTGTTTTTCGACCTTAGTATTTGTATATTTGATGTAATTCAAATCATTTTTATTTGTAATTTTTGTAATATAAATCTTTTCAAACTAATAATTTGCAAATGTGCTATACACAGTTTGGAAACCCATTTATTTATTTGCCAGACTTGTAAATGTTTTTCAGCCTTAATATTTGTATATTTTATGTAATTCAAATCAGTTCTATTTTTGTAATATAAATCTTTTCAAACTAATATTTTGCATAGGTGCTCTGCACAGTTTGGAAAAATGTTGATTTATTTTGCCAGATGTGTATGTTTTTCGAACATCAATATGTTTTATTTTTATAATGTAAAGCTTTTCAAACTAATATTTTGCAGTACAGTTTGTTTGTTATGTTTACACAAACTTCCTTAATCGCACAGACGATGGCTTCTCACAGATGAATACTTGTATTATCTTGTAATACAAATCTTTTTAAACTAATATCTTGTCTCTAGAATTTTTGTTCTGTTTATCTTAGGAATGTAACTACTAGCTACATTAGTGAATAAGGTATCAATGATAACAATCTGTTGTAAACAATACATTTTTATAAATCATGACAAAACATTAATAAATTACACTAAAAACATTCAAGAAACTATTTACATGAAAAAAGTGACAATAAATAAATAAATAAATAAATGAATAAATATTTACAAAGTGCAGTTTATAATTTATCAATTAGTCTTTCAAATAGAATTAAGAAGCGCTCCGTCTTCTCCTCTGTTGCCTCGTGGCGCTTCTGTTCCTTATCACTCTCTCCTACGAGGAACTCTAAAATTGGGTTTTTCTTTTTCCGTTTTGGGTTTGGGGAAGATGTGGCCGTGGAAGAGGAGGCGCAGGCAGATGGCACAGGAGAGGAGGGAGAGGGGGACGGTGACTCTTCTGGCTCAACCATCTCCTGAAAGTAAAAATAAATTAGATGGAATTATAAGGCAGCCATTACATAGCAATGTGTTACATACAATTCTATTCTGAAAATATATATTTCTGTCGGGAAAAATTTAATAATAGACTGGTTTCTCAATTACAATTTGTTAAATATGATTTTAGCTAGTATTCAAACCTTACCATAAGGAGTGTTATAGGGTCATTATTACAGGAGGCAATGATCATCGGCGGCCGGATGGAAGGCCTGGCACCTAAGACCTCGTCCATCTCGAGAAAATACTGCCAGGTTGCAGCAGTCTTCTCCCCCCCGTCTGTCCCTGATCCCGTTTTGGGTGTTTTCAGCTCCTGCAAAACACAGAAACACAAACAAATCAATTCGTATGGCAAGGTTTGAATACTAGATGAATACTACAATCCAAAAATAACTTGTAATGGAGAAAACAGTGTATAACATAATAGGCCTACCATACAAATGAAAAGAATAACACATAGGTTGTGGTGGAAGAGGGGATGACATACATCAATTTAAATTAAACTTTATTTCAGATACACAGGTCCATATCATTACCTTATATTTTTTCTTTAGGTTCTCCCACTTCTTGGAGACCTGTTGGGGAGTGACCTTCCCCTCCAGGCCTAGTTCTTTGATGAGTGTCCTTTATCAAAACAAAAAATAATAATGTTATAATACAATAATATAACAAGTAGGCCTACGAGGTAAAGCATCTTAAATACAAATAAAAACTCACTCCCACAGCTGTTTTGAGGCACTCTTCGACCTAAGGAACCGCTGCTCATTATTGGCCCTAAACTTAATCAAGAGTCGGGTTTCTTCTGGAGTCCCTGGAATATGAATCACATAAAATAGGAATGGTTTAATAAAATCAGACATAAAAAATAAATGGCATAGCGCTGCTATCATGTAGGCTAATGCAAACTAATTAGCTACATATTATCGATCTGTTTTATGCTTCATACGCTACACTCGTGTGTGTGTGTGTGTGTGTGTGTGTGTGTGTGTGTGTGTGTGTGTGTGTGTGTGTGTGTGTGTGTGTGTGTGTGTGTGTGTGTGTGTGTGTGTGTGTGTGTGTGTGTGTGTGTGTGTGTGTGTGTGTGTGTGTGTGTGTGTGTGTGTGTGTGTGTGTGTGTGTGTGTGTGTGTGTGTGTGTGTGTGTGTGTGTGTGTGTGTGTGTGTGTGTGTGTGTGTGTATGTGTGTGTGTTTTTGGTCGGGGGGCGTCAACGGTTTCGGCTAACAACTGTTATGTGTTGTTAGCTAGTTAGCTAGTTACTAGCGATCTTTTTTGACGTTCTTGTTTCCACTAAACATCATAACTACGAAACATAAATGGCAAAACTAAGATAATACGATGGTAATCGTAATTTTTACATCTGTATTAACTTAAGAAAACACTTACATTTGTGGCTGTCAATTTTTCCGTCCATTTCCGTTGACAAATGCGCAAAGGCTTCTGGGAAATTTCTTTTAACCCTTCGTTTGGAGTGTGGGTCCGGAAAATCTCCGTTTGGAGGGCCGTTTGGCCCTACGCCTACGCCTACCCCTTGATTCCAGAGGGAATTGGGACACCCCTACCCCTTCACGTGAACGCGCAATTCGGAGGGGTAGGGCTAAGGGGTAGGGCGAAGGGGTGAATTGGGATTGAGCCACAGTCTCATGAAAATGCATTCTCTGCATATTTTCAAGATAAAATGTCTCATAAATCAGACAATTAACAACGTATGAACAAATCCTTCTGTAATAACCTTCAGAATAGTGCTGAGAATGATTATGGAAAGTTTAGTTGATGTAAGTGCTTTAGAAGTTGAGATTTTTGGTTCAGAGTATTTAAAAAAACTAATGTTGAGATAATGTCCGTTAAAGATGGTTGTATAGGGGGCGCCCTTAGCTCAGTTGGTAGGGCGTCCCCCCCCCATGGGCCTCGGCCAGCAGCGGACCCGGGTTCGATTCCAGCCCGCGGTCGTTCTCTGCATGTCACTCCCCTCTCTGCCCCATTTCAACTCTGTCTATACACTATCAATAAAGCATAAAAATGCCAAAAAAAAAAAAAAAAAAAGATGGTCATATAGGAGAAATATACAGACGCAAACAGACAAGGTTTAGTCAAATAAACACCTGAATGTACATTGTGGACCTTTGATTTATACTAGTATGAAAGAAGACATGTTATGGAAGATAAACAGCCCAAATTCTCAAATGTAACCAGCTGTGTTTTTGCCCTGCTGTGTCTAGCCTTAAAGCAGGTGATTTAGTCGACTATATACATGTATGTACTTGTGACATGGTATGTGGGCTGAAGAAAATAATGTAAAGAAAGGTGTGTGTGTGTGTGTGTGTGTGTGTGTGTGTGTGTGTGTGTGTGTGTGTGTGTGTGTGTGTGTGTGTGTGTGTGTGTGTGTGTGTGTGTGTGTGTGTGTGTGTGTGTGTGTGTGTGTGTGTGTGTGTGTGTGTGTGTGTGTGTGTGTGTGTGTGTGTGTGTGTGTGTGTGTGTGTGCATTGTGTGTGTGTGTGTGCATTGTGTGAGTGAGTGAGTCATTACATGGGTTTACTTGCCCTTTCTAAGGCCCAGTAGATCTGCCACTAGTGTGTCGAACATCCCACAGACACACACACACACACATCCATCTTCTTTCTATTTAGGTGTGGGACTCACGCTTAAGTTATGTGAACATTTCAGTCAACACACACACACACACACACACACACACACACACTGAGTCACTCTATATTTGTTTTGGATTCCCCAGATACCTGAGGTTTCCCCATGCTGCTGCCAGGGGCCTCTGCATATTGACATTACTCATGTATGACTGAACTCACGACAATCTTCTTTATATATTTTATTGCTTGAAAGAGAGAGAGAGAGAGAGAGAGAGAGAGAGAGAGAGAGAGAGAGAGCCTGCGTTCCGAATCGCATACTCTTTCTTTTTTCTATTCTACATACTACATCTGACCATAAAAAGAATCTAGTTAGGATGCAGTAGGCATACTATTGGGACATACTTTTCTCTCTTATTTCATCATAACATTGCGCCTTGATCTTGCCTCTTGCTTTTATATCCGGTGCATCCCCGTTTGTTTTCATATGGAGGCTTCGTCGATGTGACGTCACTTCACGTGCGCACCGGATTGTGGGTCAGAATCGCCCAAATAGGATGCACTTTTCAACACTAACAATCTTGGCCGCATGAAGTAGGACATCCGGGTACTTCTAACCATCCTAAATCTGGCCACAAGAATCGGGACATCCTAAATCTTTTTTCTACATACTATATAGTAGAAAGTATGCGATTTGGAACGCAGGGATAGTCTTCAAAACCAAGAGACTTCAAGATATAAAATTAAAGGAATACTTCACCCATACGTAACCGGCGTTCTGTTAATCCTAACCCTACATTTTACCATGTGTGATGTCACACATGGGAAAATGCAAGGAAGTACCTTCTGTACTTAATTTAATTTGTACAGAAGGTCTGGAATCGATCAATTGACAAACGTTCACTCACTTGAAGGCGGGTTGTCTGTTGAAGTTTAAAACTATTGGATCTGCCCAGTGCCACTCTGGATCTGCCA
>NC_137230.1:36225546-36233227 GCF_949987685.1 Ammodytes marinus
CCCCCCCATGGGCCTCGGCCAGCAGCGGACCCGGGTTCGATTCCAGCCCGCGGTCGTTCTCTGCATGTCACTCCCCTCTCTGCCCCATTTCAACTCTGTCTCTACACTATCAATAAAGCATAAAAATGCCAAAAAAAAATTAAAATTAAAATTAAAAAAAATACAACGGAGTAGAAATGTGTATCTGTTAAAAGTAGAACTGTTATGTTGGTTTGTGAGCGTACTTTTTCTTTAACAAATACATGTATTGGTATTTTAGTTACAAACAAAAACATGATGAAAAAGACAATCGCAGACAATAATCTTTTCAATGTCTTTTCAGAGTATTAATTGATTGGATTTATAAAGCGCTTTTCAAGGTACTCAAAGCGCTTTACAGGGTTCCAGTCCAGTGGATGGTAGGAATTATCTTTGAACCATAAAACCATGGTTGCGTTCCGAATCGCATACTCTTTCTTTTTTCTATTCTACATACTACATCCGACGATAAAAATAATCTAGTATCTAGGATGCAGTAGGCATACTATTTTGAACCCTTAAACCATGTTCCTTTGTCTTAGCGTTTTGTTTTCGATGTCATCTCTACTCGAGCAGAAGAAAATCTATAATATGTCTGAGTGTGTGTGCATCAGATTCCAGTGACACTTGCCCGCAGAGAGAGAGAGATTGTAGGAGGAGGTACACACACACACACACACACACACACACACACACACACACACACACACACACACACACACACACACATAAATACACACACACACACACACACTCTGTCACACACACAAACAGACACACACGATCTTGGCTAATACACACACAGTCACACACAAAATCCTAGTTATTATATTCACACACATACATACACACACACACACACACACACACACACACACACACACACACACACACACACACACGAGACAAGCTAAGACACGTCTGTTTGGAATTGTGTATTTCTGTGTTTCAGCTTGTGCTTGAATAACTTCCTCTGATTCCACACAGCGAGTCTGTCTGTCTCACTGAGCTAATATCAGGGTGTGTGTGTGTGTGTGTGTGTGTGTGTGTGTGTGTGTGTGTGTGTGTGTGTGTGTGTGTGTGTGTGTGTGTGTGTGTGTGTGTGTGTGTGTGTGTGTGAATATAATAACTAGGATTTTGTGTGTGACTGTGTGTGTAATTGCCAAGATTGTGTGTGTGACAGCGAGAGTGTGTGCGTGTCTGTGTGTGTGTCTGTGTCTGTAATATCCAGGAGTGTGTGTGCGTGTGCATATAATAACTAGGATTTTGTGTGTGACTGTCTGTAATAGCCAATATTGTGTGTGTCTGCGTGTGTATCCTCTCTGTGTGTGTCAGAGAGTGTATGTGTGTGTGTGTGTGTGTGTGTGTGTGTGTGTGTGTGTGTGTCATACCCAGGAGTGTGTGTGTCTGTGTGTGTGTGTGTGTGTGTGTGTGTGTATATAATAGGCAGGCTTTTGTGAGCTTTCAGCCGTGCTTTAGCCCACTGCGCTCCACGCTAGTCGGTTGGACGCGTGCCAATCGTGAGTGCATCAGAATGACACCTAAGAGCCAATAATTACATAGCACACACACACACACACACACACACACACACACACACACAGGCTTTTAGAGGCATACTGTGTTCTCTGTGCTCTGACCTCATCATTGGTGCATGTCTGTTGAAGAGATGTTGTTTTTCTCTTTGTGTGTGTGTGTGTGTGTGTGTGTGTGTGTGTGTGTGTGTGTGTGTGTGTGTGTGTGTGTGTGTGTGTGTGTGTGTGTTGTCTTTGTCTTTGTGGCGGTTGAAGAGCATTTCTGGGTATTTCAGGGATTTTGCAGTTACATACAATTGTCGTGTGTTTCCAGGAATTTCAAGGTTTTTCTGTTGTTTCCCTGATTTTAAACCTGCATATGTAAGTGTGTGTGTGTGTGTTTCTCTGTGTGTGTGTGTGTTTCTCTGTGTGTGTGTGTTTCTCCCTCAATGACGAACTGAATGGATTTTGCATTTGGGTTGGCGTTTTTTAAGATTATTCTTTGGCATTTTCAAGCTTTATTAGACAGTACAGAGTTGAAATGGGGAGACAGAGAGAGAGAGAGAGAGAGAGAGAGAGAGAGAGAGAGAGGGAGGGGGGGATGACCTGCAGTAAAGGTCCACGGGTCGGATTTGAACCCACGACCACTGCAACGAAGGCTGGAGCCAATATGGTACGCGCTCTATCCACTACGCCACCGGAGCGCCCCAGAGCTTTACTGGACTTTCACTGTTTAGCTATTGTATGGAGGAATATAACAACCAGGCCATTTAGTTCTAGTGTTTTCAGGGTTTTGAAAAGAGCATTCTAGTACATTTCGGAACTTGTGCAGAACACAGTTGTCACTCATATCTATTAGTTTCACGCTTTTCTGCTGTTGCCCTGAGTGTGAGTGTGAGTGTGTGTGTGTGTGTGTGTGTGTGTGTGTGTGTGTGTGTGTGTGTGTGTGTGTGTGTGTGTGTGTCACCGTTATATTAAGCATTAACACCATTTAATTTCTGCTCCTACATAATCTTCACACACACACACAAACACTGGACTTACACACTGTCAAGCTCTGGGTATTATCTACAAGGAGCAGCCGTCACACACACACACACACACACACACACACACACACACCCAGACACACACACACACACACACACACACACACACACACACACACACACACAAACACACTCTCTCTCTTATGCTGATTCAGAACTGTCGGATTATATTTACAATCCACTAAAGTGTGATTTATTTTTCTCTGCCACATTTCTCTTAATCTGTGTCTGTATATAGTAGCTCTATATCAGGGTTAGAACCCAAAATATCAAATGTCCTCATGTAACCTAAGTGATTAAAAAAATAATAATATAAAGGATGAGTTAACCATTTGTGTAATACAACGAAACAATTGTATTGCTTTAAAGGGACACTGTGCAACATTTTAAGTAATGTATTAGCTAAAATCAATATCCTCATTCATAAATATGTCCTCATTGGTGTAAAATCACCTCTGCCAATAATCTGAATTATCCTCCTGAGCGGAGAATTACAAATATTACATTTTGTAGATTGAGCAGGCAAGTCTTATGGAGGCATCCATGTTGGTTGGAATGTCATCCAAAATATGCAGAAATATGGACATATATGAGACCCTTTCTAAGGGAAAAAATAATAATTCAAACCATTATTTTCAGCTATTATGCACTAAATTAAATGTACTTATGGATATTATAATTACTTTCTACAAAATCTGCTAGGAAATAAAACCCAAAATTCTACACACTGCAGCTTTAACTTAGATATCATCATGAAACTTTGCCATTTGGTAACTTACATAAAACAATACTTTTTGCCTCACTTTTTTTTTTATACATCTGAATATAGTAGGTCAATGTGTAAAAGAAGAGGGCCTACCGTAGCTAGCAACATGCCAGTTTACAGAGCCTAGGCTGTGTGTTAACACTGGATTTTGTTTCAGTACACACACAGTACAGACAGGTAGTGAATCATGAGGAGATATTCACTGATTTTGAACAAAAAGTGATTTTGACAACAAGCGTTCTCCAGAATCACTGACTACACCTTAAAAATCAGTGCTACCCTCTCCTCTCCTGTTGGTATTTCTCTGGTGTGTGTGTGTGTGTGTGTGTGTGTGTGTGTGTGTGTGTGTGTGTGTCTGTGTGTGTGTCTGTGTGTGTCTGTGTGTGTGTGTGTGTGTGTGTGTGTGTGTGTGTGTGTGTGTGTGTGTGTGTGTGTGTGTGTGTGTGTGTGTGTGTGTGTGTGTGTGTGTGTGTGTGTGTGTGTGTGTGTGTGTGTGTGTGTGTGTGTGTGTGTGTGTGTGTGTGTCCTTGTGACTTGGCTCAGGCTGCCTCTCAGTGTATCTGGGGCATGTTTACGTTCGGGGCTTTTAGGATTGTCTTGGCAGGCAGTTAACCCACCAATCAAATGCCCTGACAGAGAGAAGCTGCTATTAAAGCTGCACTGTGTAACTTCTGACAACTCACACAGAAAGACAGACACACACACACACACACACTCACTTACACACACACACACACACACACACACACACTCACTCAGTCACTCAGTCACGCAAACGCACTCACTCACAGACACTTACACACACACACACACACACACACACACAAACTTACACACACACACATGGTTAACAGCCTCGGACAGAACTTTGGGTGTGTCAGAGAAGTGAACATTTCTGTTTGGGACCTAAGCTTAGGGCTAACTTAATCAACTTAGTTTCTTGGAAATAAACTAGTTAAATGGTCTCAAGTACATACACTCAACAAAAATATAAACGCAACACTTTTGTTTTTGCTCCCATTTTTCATGAGATGGACTTAAAGATCTAAAATTCATTCCAGATACACAATTGTACCATTTCTCTCAAACATTGTTCACAAATCTGTCTAAATGTGTGATAGTGAGCACTTCTGCTTTGCTGAGATAATCCATCCCACCTCACAGGTGTGCCACATCAAGATGCTGATCTGACATCATGATTAGTGCACAGGTGTGCCTTAGACTGTCCACAGTAAAAGGCCACTCTGAAATGTGCATTTTTTTGCTTTATTGGGGGTCTGGGGACTCAGAACCAGTCAGTATCTGGTGTGACCACCATTTGCCTCATGCAGTGCAACACATCTTCTTCGCATAGAGTTTATCAGATTGTCAATTGTGGCCTGTGGAATGTTGGTCCACTCCTCTTCAATGGCTATGCGAAGTTGCTGGAGACGGCTTATGGTGGAGAAATGAACATTCAATGCACGAGCAACAGATCTGGTTGACATTCCTGCTGTCAGCATGCCAATTGCACGCTCCCTCAATGCTTGTGGCATCTGTGGCATTTTGCTGTGAGACAAAACTGCACATTTCAGGATGGCCTTTTATTGTGGACAGTCTAAGGCACACCTGTGCACTAATCATGATGTTGTTGAGTATTATGGACGAATATGTGATAAAACTGTTCCATTCGTACATTTAGACAAAGTGGTTCATTGTTTTATTTTGAATTTTGGATTGTTTGTATTTGGTTTCCGGGGAGTTTGAAGTGATGTGGGTTTTATTGTGAAAAACAAAGGAAGTGTTGATGTTTTTTTTGAAAGTTAGAACAGTAACTTGGTATGTTCACGAAGCAGGAGAGAGGGGGCGATACAGAGAGATTTTCATGTGCTGGTTGAATAGGCTCCTCCCTTCTGAGAGGAGAGACCTCCTCTTGTATTAAAAGCTGAGGAGGAACGGAAGATAGTCAGTTGAGCGATCAACTCGGTAACTTTTGATGAGAGGAACTCACCAAGCACTTTTTCTCTCTCTCTCTCTCTGTCTCTGAACACAGATGACTTGGTAAAATTCTAAAACTTTTAGGTGGGGATTATTAGAATAGAGGTCTGAATAGAATGGTGATTGGAATTAACGGAGATTGGGGAAAGCCCATTTACTGACTGGTGTCGTTAACAATCTTCCTTACGTCCTTATCATTTTTACAGACCTAGAGGGATGCATTTTATATAGGGCTAGAGCGCAAGTTTAAAATCGGAGTGCATGCATTAACTCTGGTCTTGGGCTTTAACAAATTGTGAAAAATACCAAGTTAACATCTATTAGGGGAAATGTTTAAAAACTCCTTTTGATGAGTTAATAGGCAAATAATCTTGTTTCTATCTTTTCTGTATTCTAATATATGATGTACTCTTAATATCATGTGAATAAATAAAAACCAGTAAAACGTTCCTCTTGTCTGAGTTACCAATTAGTTTAGACAGTGTTACCGGACCTAGATAGAGAGTTTTCCACGGAAGAACGGGAAGCGCCCCCTTGGACATAACGTAAGTTGGTACTCATGCTACGGCCTACACACTGACAACATTATTGAACACAACCTCATAACAAATACCTTTTTTATCAAAGAAAGACAATTGTTTTTAATGGCTTCCCAGGTTTAACGCTGGTAGTTGAATGCTGAAAATAGTATATCTGTTCTATTTTATAGGAGGTGGAATTAATAAACATCGGGTACATAAAAATACAGTAAATAACTTGTGAAAGATATCCTTTGCCTAAAATAGGGGAGTGATCATCAGGAGCAAATAGAAAGTGTTACATTTCACACCTAAACGAGATTCCTCAAATAGACGAATACGTTTAGAAGAATTGAAACGCTGAACACAGTGGGTTTAAGTAGGACACTTTTATTTATCTAAGAGAATCCCAAGGCAGTCTAGTAGTTAAGATCCCGCGCGCTCACCTCCTGGAGCCCGGGTGAGACGCTCAGCAGAAGCCGTGAGAGTAGGGGAGCTCTTTGATGGTAATAGGGGTTGTAGTTAAAGCATTGGGTTACAGGTTAGTTAATGCAGGTTTAATAGGACATAACTAATAAACTTAGATACTAGCTTTTCATTACAGATCAGACTTTGGAAGTCGAGATCGTAACAATGTCAGATCAGCATCTTGATGTGGCACACCTGTGAGGTGGGATGGATTATCTCAGCAAAGCAGAAGTGCTCACTATCACACATTTAGACAGATTTGTGAACAATGTTTGAGAGAAATGGTACAATTGTGTATCTGGAATGAATTTTAGATCTTTAAGTCCATCTCATGAAAAATGGGAGCAAAAACAAAAGTGTTGCGTTTATATTTTTGTTGAGTGTACATGCTTTCCCTTGGAATAACAGTGAGTGTGCATGTGAAATACAGCCTTAAAAGGTGCACTGTGTAACTTTGAGTGTGTCTGAGAGAAGTGAAACATTTTCTAAGGTATATTCTCATAACTGAATAAACAAACTTTCCTCACAAGAAAATGTAGATCCCTGGAACACTGTTTGAAGTTAGAAAGCTTCCTGAAAAGTTACTGTTTCACTGTTGTTGTTGTTTACAGCAGCAGGGCCCACAGTTTGGTTTACAAACTACTGTATAGTGGGTGTCCTGGGGAAATGCACAGATCATGAGGAGATATTCACTGTTTTTGTTTAAAAATAGTCATTGACTGCACCTTTTAAACCTGCAGTGTGTAGAATTTTGGGTTTTATTTCCTAGCAGATTTTGTAGAAAGTAATCATAATATCCATAAGTACATTTAATTTAGTGCATAATAGCTGAAAAAAATATTGAATTATTATTTTTTCCCTTAGAAAGGGTCTCATATATGTCCATATTTCTGCATATTTTGGACCAAGGCCTAGTGCCGCCATCTTGAAAGTGTCATAGTTGGAATGTCATCAGGTGCATTGTTTAAAATTTAGAATTGTTCTTGTCCTTGAAGGCCACTGTAGCTTCTGTTATTATTCTAAAGGGGTGGGGTTACCCAGGGAGCGTTGCATTCTAGAACTTTCTAGAACTTTCTTGATGATGTCATATTACACACTGCACCTTTAATTCCAATGTGCACAGTTTGAAGTACATGTGTTACTTTGAACTAATTCAGCATGTTAGGGACGCTGTAATAAAGCATGTGTACTGATGGCAGGTACAAGTGCAATGTAACGAGCATTAGCTGAGGGTGTGTGTGTGTGTGTGTGTGTGTGTGTGTGTGTGTGTGTGTGATATGACAGTCAGCTGATTAAACAGCCAGGTGATGGATGGACTTGGAGTCTGGCTGTGAGATGAACTGCAGATGCCGAACATTCAGCTATAGTGCG
>NC_137230.1:36233427-36235927 GCF_949987685.1 Ammodytes marinus
GACACAAGGTTAATTAAGCCTATCAGCTCCCTACAAAACTCTCTCTGTATTTCTCAGTATGGCAGCGTTTACAAACTGGTGTGTCACCCCCCCCCCCCCCCCCCCCCCCTCCCCGCCCTGACACTGGTGCAGGAGCTCAAGAAAAATCCCCAAGAAGAGCCCAAGAAATGTTTCAGTTGTTGATTCTACTGCTAAGAAAAAAAAAACCTGGACGTACAGCAGAAGATATAAAATCCATGCTGCAATCACAGAAGGCATGTATGCGCTGACGGTGTTGTCGAAATTCCTCATGGGGGGGTGGGGGGGGGAGACAGAAGTTACGCACAATAGCTTTAATTGAGCAGCTGAGAAATAAACAAATGTGAAACCAAATCATCTCTGGTTTTGCCAAGTTTAAAGTTGACTCTGTAAACGCTGCTATCAGTAAGTTCTCCCAACAAACAGAAAACTGAGACAACAACACTTTTAATTGTTTTTACACAGGGTCAAAGTATCTGTCTCTGCCTTGCTGAAATTCAATACTAACCCTGCGTTCCAATCCCCGCACTATCTACTATTTAGTATGGTAGAAAAAAAAGATTTAGGATGTCCCGATTCTTGTGGCTAGATTTAGAGTGGTTAGAAGAACCCGGATGTCTTACTACATCCGACTGAGATTTTTAGTGTTGAAATCAGCATCCTATTTGGGCGATTCTGACCCACAATCCAGTTCGCACGTGAAGTGACGTCACATCGACGAAGCCTCCATATGAAAACAAACGGGGATGAGACGGATACAAAAGCAAGAGGCAAGATCAAGGCGCAATGTTATGATGAAATAAGAGAGTAAAGTATGTCCCAATAGTATGCCTACTACTGCATCCTAACTAGATTATTTTTATCGTTGGATGTAGTATGTAGAATAGAGAAAAGAAAGAGTATGCGATTCGGAACACAGGGTAAAGTGGATTTTCTTCCATGAGTGACCCTTCAAAACCAACATATCCCCTGGAGTGCAGAAGGTCACTATCGGGAAAGATTTATGGAGCAATTAGTTTAAAGATGGCTCTGTAAGCGACTGCTATCAGTAACTTCTCCCAACAAACAGAAAACTGAGACAACACTTTTAATTGTTTTTACACAGGGTCAATTATCTGTCTCTGCCTTGCTGCAATGATATACTTAATAAGGGAATACTTCACCCATACGGAGCCGGCGTTCTATCATTATAAAATCACTATTATAATATAATGAATGAGGTTTTTCTTCCCTCAGTCTTCCCTTGGCCCAGCTGTCCTGTTAATCCTAACCCTACATTTACCCATGTGTGATGTCAAACATGGGAAAATATAGGGTTAGACAGTGAGACCATAAAAAAACTCTTTCTGCCTTTTCTCGGGCTAGGATGAACCGATTTCTAAAAATGTTTTGCACATTTATACTACATAGGATCTCAGAGTTCAATACACCTTCATATTTCCACCGGTGAAGTAGGTCTTTAAGTTGTTTTTCTTCCATGTTTGACCCTTCAAAAACCAAAATGGCCCCTGGAGTGCAGAAGGTCAACAATCGGAGAAGATTTATGGAGCAATTCCATCGGGTAGAAAAGGCCGCAGCAGGTGACTGACTCCTCGCTGCGTTCGCCTTTATATCTCTAAATCACACACACACACACACACACACACACACACACACACACACACTCATTCATTCATTCATTCACACACATTTGGGTTGTAGGATGGACTAGTAACCATGAGGTCGCTGGTTTGTTCCCTGGCACCCGACAGGAACAATGAGTGTCCTCACAAGTACATATGTAAAAATGTGTGTGTGTGTGTGTGTGTGTGTCACTCTAATGAGCACACTGTAGTACACACACACACACACACACACACACACACGCACACACACACACACACACACACACACACACACACACACACACACACACACACACGCACACACACACACACACACACACACACACACACACACACACACACACACACACGCACACACACACACACACACACACACACACACACACACACACACACACACACACACACACGTATGTTCGGCCCGGGTGGGGACTATGTGACTGCTGTAAATTTAACCAAGGGGGCTGGTGAGTTGAAAATTAACTGTTACGACCTTTAAGTATAAATTAATGGTGTTGCTAAGACACTGAGGTGTGTTTTAATGATGCTCTTATCATTCCAATAACATTAGCCTGTAAATCACTGTCAATCAATCAATCAATCAATCAATCAATCAATCAATCAATCAATCAATATCCTTTATTTAACCAGGTAAAATTCATTGAGATTAAAATCTCTTTTTCAAGAATGACCTTTAGCCAAGAAGGCAGCACCATGATACAATAAGAACAATCAACCACAATTCTCATACACCACATTCAACGTCAGGTAAAGTACAATACAAGATCGGTCCAAAGAAGGAGCTGTTGTTGTGAATTGGGAGTGGCTGGTAAAGAATACGTTAAAGCTATAGTTCG
>NC_137230.1:36245927-36260927 GCF_949987685.1 Ammodytes marinus
CTGGCGATTGGTGATTATGTCAATCTTATGTCTGTGTCATTCACACATAGGTCTACATCAGGGTAATAGAGAGTCCACATGATTGCACCTTGATCGGTTTTCACCAGTCTTACAAAAGGGGAAAAAACCATAGATAGTAAATAATAGGAAAAAACTCAGCTGTTGATCGCTCGTTAACTCGCTCGCGACACACAGAGCCGGTGAGCGAGCGGGCGAGCGAGAGAGAAAGCTGTCTCTCACTCTCCTCCCGCTGTCTTTCTCACTCTAATCTGACTTATTTCGCTGAAATTCTCGTAATTCTTGCACTTCTCTCTGTCATCTCTCACATGATAGCTCACTGTCTCTTTGTCTGTGAGCCAGCCTGAGCCGGGAATGCACAGATTCGATTGGCTGCCTGAGTAGCAGGAGGCGGGATGGCTTAACTCGAAAGCATTTCCTGATTCGCTAAACCAGTACCGTAAAGTCTAGAAAAGCTGCGCCGGTCAAAATAGAAGCGCCCCGTCAAAATTTTAAATACTTAAATAATTGATTGACTACAGGTCCGGGTCCGTATAGGACGGCGTCTGGGTCCGGACCCGGACCGCGGTCCGCCTGTTAGTGACCCCCGCTCTAGACCCTTTCTTTAGCCCAAACCCCTTCAGGGCCCAGCCAGCCTTTATAGTGGTCACTATGAATATGAATGAGACACACACACACACACACACACACACACACACACACACACACACACACACACACACACACACACACACACACACACACACACACACACACACACACACACACACACACACACACACACACACACACACACACACACACACACACACACACACACACACACACACACACACACACACACACACACACACACACACACACACACACACACACACACACACACACACACACTGAGAGAGAGACACACACACCCACCCACACTGAGAGAGACACACCCACACACACACACTGAGAGAGAGAGACACACACACACACACACAGAGGGAGAGAGACACACACACACAGGGGAAACAAACACAAACACACACACACACAGAGGGGACACACACACACACTGAGAGAGAGAGAGAGAGAGACACACACACACACACACACACAGAGGGGAAACACACACACGCACACAGAGAGAGAGAGACAGAGACACGCAAACACACCGAGAGACACACACACACACACACACACACACACACACAGGTTTGAGTGGATGCAAATGTGAGTCAGAAAACCTTATCTCCTGTTTGTAAAGGTGAAGTGTGGCTTGTGTTGTATGTAAACAAAGGGGGTCCACAGTAGCTAACAACACGCCTGTTTACAGACCCTAGGCTGTGGATTAACAACATGCCCGTTTACAGACCCTAGGCTGTGGATTAACAACATTCCTGTTTACAGACCCTAGGCTGTGGATTAACAACATGCCCGTTTACAGAGCCTAGGCTGTGGATTAACAACATGCCTGTTTACAGACCCTAGGCTGTGGATTAACACTGGATTGTTTTTCAGCGCACACACAGTACAGACAGGTAGCGGATCATGAGGAGATATTCACTGATTTTTTTTTTTTTTTTAAGATATTTTTTTGGGATTTTTATGCTTTATTGATAGTGTAGAGACAGAGTTGAAATGGGGCAGAGAGGGGAGTGACATGCAGAGAACGACCGCGGGCTGGAATCGAACCCGGGTCTGCTGCTGGCCGAGGCCCATGGGGGGGGGGACGCCCTACCAACTGAGCTAAGGGCGCCCCCCTATTCACTGATTTTGACAAAATGATTTTGACAACAAGCATTCTCAAGAATTTTTTGTTCTAATGTTAATAAAAGCTGAAAACATTTTTTTTTCCACATTGATGCCTCTTGTATATTGTCTTATTATCTTCTGGGAGAAGCCTGGGTCATTTCCAATCAAGAAAAAGCTTTGCTGGTTTCATAAAAGTAACTTTAAGTCAAAATTTGCCAGGGGGATGAATAATTACGGTTTTGACTGTACATGTTGAGTATGTAGGAGGGAGGACGTTAGTAGTATAGGCCGTTTCGAAGATAGATAGATAGATAGATAGATAGATAGATAGATAGATAGATAGATAGATAGATAGATAGATAGATAGATAGATAGATAGATAGATAGATAGATAGATAGATAGATAGACAGATAGACAGATAGACAGATAGACAGATAGACAGATAGACAGATAGACAGATAGACAGACAGATAGATAGATAGATATTCCTCGCTTCCCTTCCGAATGTCCTAACACAAGCGTTTCACATGCTGACCATTCCTCTGTAGTTGTTACAGTGGGAGGAGGGCCGGGTGTGTTTGTTTTGAGCAGTTTGAATGTGTGTGTTATTGTGTGGGTGGGGGTCTGAGTGTGTGTGTGTGTGTGTGTGTGTGTGTGTGTGTGTGTGTGTGTGTGTGTGTGTGTGTGCATGAGTGTGTGTGTGTGTGTGTGTGTGTGTGTGTGTGTCACAGTGTGTGCGTGTGTGTGTGTGTGAGTGTGAGAGTGACTGTGCCTCTGAGTGCATTTACATGAGTGTGTTCGTGTCTCAGTGTGTGTGTGTGTGTGTGTGCCTCAGTGTTTGTATGCATGAGTGTGTGTGTGTGTGTGTGTGTGTGTGTGTGTGTGTGTGTGTGTGTGTGTGTGTGTGTGTGTGTGTGTGTGTGTGTGCCTCAGTGCTTGTGTCTGTTACTGTGTGTGTGTGTGTCTCAGTGTGTGTGTTGTCTCAGAGTGTATGTTGTCTCAGAGTGTATATGTGGGTGTGTGTGTTTCTGTGTGTGTGTGTGTGTGTGTGTGTGTGTGTGTGTGTGTGTGTGTCTCTCTCTCTCGGTGTGTGTCTGTGTGTGTGTGTGTGTGTGTGTCTCTCTCTCGGTGTGTGTGTGTGTGTGAGTGTGTTCCAGAGAAAGAGAGGGAGGAGGAGGAGAATCATGTAAGATGCTTCAAGAGAAGAGGTTTGTTTACAGTCAAGGAGCCAAAGTTGCCATGTCTGCTTTTTATAGGCAACTTTGGGCAAGTTTTTTTTGTGAAGTTGCTTACAGATATTGCTTGGGGGTTGCAGTATTTTTTAGGCTAGCTGCCAATGCATGAAATAAGTACATTTAAGTGTATAAATAAAACTATCCTAAAACACTTGCGGTATGCTTTGAATGTGCCGAAAGTTTTGTACAATACTTGAGAATAAATATTTGAAAGCTAAGGCCTAGCTGCTTGTTTTGCTGGTGAGATCTGGCAACCCTGAGCTGGAGCCTATCAGTGTTATTCATGTTACTGATACAGTGAAGAGCTGCAGAGGCCCACATGGGGAAAAGGGGGAGACACACACACACTGAGAGACACACACACACATTGACTGAAAGACACACACACGCTGAGAAAACACAAACACACACACGCTGAGAAAAACACAAACACACACACACACACACACACACACACGCTGAGAAAAACACAAACACACACACACACTGAGAGAGAGAGAGACACACACACACACACACAGAAAAACACAAACACACACACACACACACACACACTGAGAGAGACACACACACTGAGAGAAACACACACACGCACAGTCACACACACAAACACACAAACTGAGAGAAACACACACACGCACAGTCACACACACAAACTGAGAGAGACACACACACACACTGAGCGAGCGAGAAAGAGAGAGAGACACACACACACACACTGACTGACTCTCTCTCTCTCTCTCACACACACACACACACACACTGAGCGAGAGAGAGAGACACACACACACGCACAGTCACACACACAAACTGAGAGAGACACACACACACACTGAGCAAGCGAGAAAGAGAGAGAGAGACACACACACACACACACTGACTGACTCTCTCTCTCTCTCTCACACACACACACACTGAGCGAGCGAGAGAGAGAGAGAGACACACACACACACACACACACAGCCCCCCCACCCCTACACACACCCCTACACACACACAAGCTCCACCGGTCATTTTTCCTGTCAGATTCCAACAAAGCACATGAGCTCAATCTGAACACACCGGCCGCCTCACGCCTCACTGCCCCCCGACTTGCTCCATCGGTTTGGGATAAAGAACAACGTTGATAAGCACTCGTGGTCCGGGCTACTCATGTTGAGAACTCAAGGTGAAAACACTGCCGGCCAAAATAACCGTTTTTCAAGCACAATAGTAAAAAATTTGGGGTAGATTTTTGGCTATTCGGCTTCAATAATATGTGTTCTTGAATAGTAGTGTGTCTGTTTGTGTGTCTCTCTCTGTCTCTGTCTGTGTGTGTATGTGTGTGTGTGTGTCTCATTTTTAACTGCCCGTACGGCGTATTTTTTGGAGTCATAACAAAAAAACAAACGTCTGTATCCAGAATCTGTGTCAACACATTGTACAACACGCCAACAGAGATAAGAGGAAGTGGGATATCTCTCTCTCACACACACACACACACACAGACACACACACACACACACACACACAGAAAGACACACACACACACTTGCACCTAGCATACACACATACGTACATGGACGCACACACACACACCCACAAACACACTCATAAGCGCCAAGCACGCGCACACACATATATGGACGCATGCACACACACACACACAAACAATATAAAACACACACACTAACACACACACTGAGGGAGACACACACACACACACACACACACACACACACACAGGATGACAGGAAACAAGCAACGTGTCAACTCAGACTGAGCCTGTTTCAAAGCATCACAACTGTTTTCTTGTTTGTTGTTTCTTTGGAGCTCAAAGTAAACAACAGCTGTGTCTGTGTGTGTGTGTGTGTCTCCCTCAGTGTGTGTGTGTGTGTGTGTGTGTGTGTCTCCCTCAGTGTGTGTGTGTGTGTGTGTGTGTGTGTGTGTGTGTGTGTGTGTGTGTGTGTGTGTGCTGCAGCCTAAAAGGTGGAGTCAGTGATTCTGGAGAACGCTTGTTGTCAAAATCACTTTTTTTTTATCAAAATCAGTGAATATCTCCTCATGATCCGCTACCTGTCTGTACTGTGTGTGCGCCGAAAAGAAAATCCATTGTTAATACACAGCCTAGGCTCTGTAAACTGGTATCTAAACAACTCCTACTGTATGTAAACAAATGGGGCACATCATTGCTTGCAACATACCAGTTTACAGAGCCTAGGCTGTGTATTAACACTGGATTTATTTTTCAGCGCACACACAGTACAGACAGGTAGCGTATCATGAGGAGATATTCACTGATTTGGACAACAAGCGTTCACCAGAATCACTGACTACACCTTTAAAAGTATGATCGCCAATAACTGTATCGACTAGCCATGCTCACAAAGCTCACACACACACACACACACACACACACACACACACACACACACACACACACACACACGCGCGCGCACACACACACACACACCCCAAGTAGAAAAATGACAAGCGTTCTCCAGAATCACTGACTGCACCTTTAATATTCAATTTATATTCAGATTCATACATGTAAATTAGCTCAGGAGCAAGTAGCCAGTGACCTTCACAAAAGTGTGTGTGTGTGTGTGTGTGTGTGTGTGTGTGTGTGTGTGTGTGTGCTCTGTGTGTGTGTGTGCGTGTGCGTGTGTGTTTGTGATGAATGCAGCCAGTATTGAATGGTTTTAGACCCAAGATACATTTCTACATTATGCATATCTATGGTCATTTTTGGACAGGTGGGTCTGCCTTCAAATTCAATTCAATTCAAAAAAGCTTTATTGGCATGAATCTACTATTAACAAACAAACAGCATCACCAGAGCATTATTGATATTATAATATAACACATAAACCAATCGCAAAAGCCCCTCAGTCAACACTAGACGATGTATTCAATTATGAACGACATAATTTTGCAACAAAATCCCAGAGAACTTGAGGTCTGCTGCAACTCTCAGCTCTTTAAAAACCAAATATTAACACACACACGCACACGCACGCACACACACACACACACACACACACACACACACAGACATGCACACACACACACACACACACACACACACACACACACACACACACACACACACACACACACACACACACACACACACACACACACACTAACACTTTTTCAGTTTGCCTTTTTAACATGTAACTGTGTAAAGGCCTATTGCTTGTTTTTAATTGTCGTTTTAAATGCAATTCATTTTCATTTTTAACAATGTATCTGTCTATTTTAGCCTTTTTTATATAACTCTATAGGCCTGATAAATGCAATGTTAATTTTCTTCCAATATGGTCCCTAAGGAGAATAAAGTAGAGTAGTGGGAAAAAGCCTATATAGCATTTTTTTTCCAATTTTTTCCAATATATAATTTTAGTTTTAATGTATTTTTCTGCCCCTGTAAAGCACTTTGAAATGGCCTTGTGTGTGAATTGTGCTATAAAAAAAATTAACCTGCCTTGCCTATAGTAGTCCATACGGGCAGCAATTCATTCCCAATCTGGTAGCGTTTAAGACTATCAAAAAGGGCAGAAAAACCACACATCCAAGCGCATTTCTCCAGGCAAAAAAACTCAAATTACGCTCCAAATATGCTATTTTTCAACCATATCCCACCTCTGAAAGCTTAAACAACACGTTACAAGGCTTTAAAAAAAAAAGGTCCACACCACAGCGCTATCAAGGTGTTTGAAAACCGAAAATCACCGAACAGGGCACGAGAACGAGAGAGGATCTTACCGTTTCAAGAGCTGCAGCAGAGGAAGAAAAAAAAAATCGCTCTTTTTCTTCACAAAAAAAATGGTCGGAAGATTGAAAAATAGCCACACAAAAAGGATAACAACACCATATAGGTATAAATCCACCGCTTGCGTTCAATCCCCGTGTGTGTGTGTGTGTGTGTGTGTGTGTGTGTGTGTGTGTGTGTGTTAGATAGAGTCCAATAGTAACGTGTACATCCCTCCGTTAGCGTTCACAGACCTAGACGAGTCTCTTTCTACTACTGACTGAAGGGCTGCTCCCTTTCACACAAGCAGCGCTGCAAACTTTGGCTCCTCCCATAGAGCAGAGCACGCTGCCCTTTACTGCAGACAGACAGACAGGGAGATAGATAGGGAGGGAGGGAGAGCGAGAGAGAGACAGGTAGGGAGGTAGAGAGACAGGCAGGGAGAGAGAGAGACAGACAGATAGGGAGCGAAAGAGACAGACAGACAGACAGGCAGGGAAAGAGAGAGAGAGACAGACAGACAGACAGACAGACAGGCAGGGAGAGAGAGAAACAGATAGGCAGACAGACAGACATATAGGGAGGTAGAGAGAGACAGACAGGCAGATAGACAGGGAGAGAGAGATAGGTAGACAGACAGGCAGACAGGGAGAGAGATAGGTAGGGACAGAGAGAGAGACAGGTAGATAGATAGATAGATAGATAGATAGATAGATAGATAGATAGATAGATAGATAGATAGATAGATAGATAGATAGATAGATAGATAGATAGATAGATAGATAGATAGATAGATAGATAGATAGATAGATAGATAGATAGATAGATAGATAGATAGATAGATAGATTACTATGATCCCTTAAGCAATTAAAATAAAAACTGTAATGATATTTAGAAAGACAGCGCAAATCATATGCCTATGTAAATGTACTTTTTCATTTTCCACCACTAGTGTCTGTAGCTAGACACACACACACACACACACACACACACACACACACACACACACACACACACACACACACACACACACACACACACACACACACACACACACACACACACACACATACACACACACACACACACTCTCTCTCTTCAGCCACAGACAGCGTTCATAAAGACTGTCTGAGTGCATCATATGTTAAAGAAATCAGCTAAAGCAGGAAAATATCACCTCACTTTCCATCTGAAATGTGTCTGTCTCGTCTTTCTGTCTCTCTCTCGAGGGGAAAACACAGTCTAAAGAAGCACAGAAGTGTCTTAAAAACCTAGGCTATGCAGAGGCAACACAATACAGAAATGTAGCCCACTTTTTCATAGTGAAAAAATGCCTGAACAATATGTATTTGTTTTTATTTTTAAGTATTTCTGCTAAGAATGTGAAGGACAATTCTTGAAAAAATCAAACACAAACAGACACACACGCACACACACACACGCACACACAATCAGACACACACACACACACAATCACACACACACACACACACACACACACACACACACACACACACACACACACACACACAATCACACACACACACACACACACACACACACACACACACACACGCACACACACACACACACACACACACACACAATCACACACACACACACACACACAATCACACACACACACACACACACACACACACACACACACACCCAAATAACATTCTTTGCACTGATGGTCTCGTTTGCTGTCACATGTAATTCATGATCATCAGAGAGAAACATTATTTTTCATTTTCATTTATTTATTACGGCTCACGGCCATAGCACACGGCATGGAGCACACAGTTCAAATTATATCATTACAAACAAACAAACAATGGTGTACGGCAAGGACAAAACAAAAACAAAACAAAACAAAAACATTACTTAAACAATGGCAGGACATTTCTCAGGAAGGCTCCTGTTTTAGACTGTTTCAGAAATATTTAAAGGTTCCTCGTAGCACCTTTAATTTCCATAACAACATTACATTTGTTTCAGAGTAGAAAAGACTAGTGCAATATTCTGCAGCCGTCACACAATAGCCCTGCGTTCCAATCCCCATACTTCCCTACTATTTAGTATGCCATAAAAAGATATAGGATGTCCCAATACATGCACGTCAATTGTACTGTAGTATGCTGAAGATACATAAATGCCCCACTAACTCCAATAGCATTTTGGAGTATTCGTCTTTATTCTTGACATTTCTCAACATAAAGAAAAAAAAATCTTCCTTATCTGATTTTTTCTCTCTCCTGTCTGTGGCCCTTAAACTCTTCTGTACTTTAGTATGTAGTGTAGTAAAAAGAAAGAGTATGTGATTTGGAACGCAGGGTAAGTGTCACCGTGCGTCCACCTCAAAAGGGATTTACACGGGATTAGGTTTGAAGGCATAAACCTGAACACGAACACTCTGCCATAAGCCTTTCACGTAATCTCTGTTTTTACCCTTGGACAATATTTTTTTTGAAAAGTCACCTACACTGTTCAAATACAACAGGCAATCGGGCGCCCCGGTGGTGTAGTGGATAGAACGTGTACCATATCGGCTCCGGCCTTCGTTGCAGTGGTCGCGGGTTCAAATCCGACCTGTGGACCTTTACTGCAGGTCATCCCCCCTCTCTCTCTCTCTCTCTCTCTCTGTCTGTCTCCCCATTTCAACTCTGTGCTGTCTAATAAAGCTTGAAATTGCCAAAAAAATTATCTTAAAAAAAATATATATATACAACAGGCAACAACTGTCTGCAGTAGAATTTGTGTTAGGATGGGGATTACTTTCAATTTTGGAGATGTGAGGCTCAAACTATATAAGACTCTAAAGGCCTTTGCACACCGGATGCGGTTTTTTTTGTGCGATTAAAGCTGGGGTATATGATTTCTGATTGGTCAAAGTTAACATGAGCTGTACCCTTTGACCAATCAGAGCGAGCCTCCGATTCTCTGTTCTTATTGGCTGTTGGGACTGTCCATTCACTTTGGCACGACTTTGTTGGTGTAGAGCGTGTCAGGGAGGGACCATAGGGGAGGGACCAAAGAGAACAAGTGGAGTGGTTGAGGTATTTGGATTCGAATCTCTATCCCAACTGCTATTTTCTCCCCAAATCAAATACCCCAGCTTTAATAAGTAACAAACCGTTAGCCTCATAGCATAATTGCCTAAATCATATTTACTCTACTCTACATTTTTTTTTACCCTTTATTTCTACAGGTAAATCCCATTGAGACCGGAGACTCTTTTGCAAGGGAGACCTGTTTTCCTTTTCCCACGTTACCATTCACACACACATTCATACACCGATAGCAGCAGGCTAACTATCGACATTCACACGAGGCAAGGTGGGTGAAGTGTCTTGCCCAAGGACACAACAACCATGACAAAGGTGGCAGGGCGGGGATCGAACCTCCAACCCTTTGATCATCAGCCGACCCGCTCTACCAAGTGAGACACTAAAATATAAATCTATTCTATTCTACATCTACTCTACTCTACATCTACTTTTCGTTAGCCTAATAGCGTCATATTTTAAGGGTTATAGAGCAGGGAAAAGTAGATGTAGAATGGAGTAGATGTAGAGTAAAAGTAGAGTAGAGTAAATATGATTTAGGCAATTATGCTATGAGGCTAATGAACACTAAACTAGGAACACAAGTAAACTCACCAACACGAGAATTACAAGATGACACACAAAGGGAAGACAAGCCCTGCGTTCCAAATCTCATACTCTTTCTTTTTCTCTATTCTACATACTACATCTGACCATAACATGAATCTAGTTAGGATGCAGTAGTAGGCATACTATTGGGACATACTTTTACTTATTTAGTTCATCAAAAACAAGAGACATGACTTGTATATTTTCTTGATAAGGACGGACATAAAATCAAAATTCTCATAACACACATCAGACACAAGCCTGCCTTAGGGGAGAAGATAGCATTATTAATTAGCCTCTTGCTTTGACAGTGTGACAGTGTGACAGTGTGTGAGTGTGTGAGTGTGTGAGTGTGTGAGTGTGTGAGTGTGTGTGTGTGTGAGTGTGTGAGTGTGTGAGTGTGTGAGCGTGTGAGTGTGTGAGTGTGTGAGTGTGTCAGATAGTTTGACTGTTAACACCATAGATGTGTTGACAGGGTCCAAAGGGCTGGAGGCTGTGACAGACGGATGGCACATTGGAAATATTTTCACCAACGCTGGCTGGATTTTACGTGACTGTGCCAAAGATAAGCAAAGTGTAACCCACACACACACACGCACACACACACACGGACGGATGCACGCACACACACACACACACGCACACACACACACGGACGGATGCACGCACACACACACACACACACACACACACACACACATGCATGCACGCACACACACACACTCTCAAGCCATAGATGTTGAGATGTTCCAGTCTGCAGCAAAGTCGTGATCAGACCATCATTTCAATATTTTTTTCACATTTTTATGTATTGGGCAAAAACAAACACACACACGCACACACACACACACACACACACACACACACACACACACACACTGCAAAGATGTAGCATGAAACGCTGTTACTGCTTTGTTTTGCCATCTTTGTATTTTCTTAATTTTCTTCGAGAATTCTCTGATCTTATATTCCCCTCTCTCTCTGTTTCTCCCTCTCTCTCTCTACCTCTCCCTCTCTCTCTCTCCCTCTCTCTCACTCTCTCCATCCCTCCCTCCCTCTATCAAATCAAAATCTCTCTCTTCCTTTATCTGCCGGCTCTCTCGTTAATCGCTCAAATTCAATCACAGATTACTGTACATCCGAGAAGATTAAAACTCATCCAATTTATGCAAAAAAATCATATTTACAAACAACAGGGAGCGTCAGAATGTATCTAATGGATTCCTCGTAGAGAGAGAAGCATTTTTCCTGATTGCTTTTTCTACTAATATACAGCCCCGGTAAAAATTAAGAGACCAGTCTATGTACTAGGCATTAAGAAAAACTATATAAAAATAGCATTCTTTGCACTGATGGTCTCGTTGGCTGTTACATGTGATTTATGATCATCAGAGGAAAAATGAGACCGTTTCAGAAATATTTAAAAGTTCCTCGAAGCACCTTTTAAGAAAAAGTTTAGCTTTAATCAATATGTTTATTTAGTTAGTAGCCGTGTTATAAGCGTGATAATGTATAGTAATGTGATTTTGTCTGTCTTTATTTCTCGATAGTGACCCGTTCGCTAAACATTATCCCTTACTTGGAAAATTCAAATCATCTTGAATCAGGGCCGTTTGAGAGACAGGACCGCAAAAGGTTTTTAGACCACTTCACCCTTAATCTGCCGTATGCACGCGAATAATATCCCTTTGTCGTGGCACGCGAGCATTCAGAAGTGTGTGTGTGTGTGTGTGTGTGTGTGTGTGTGTGTGTGTGTGTTTATGTGTTAACGTGTGTGTGTGTGTGTGTGTGTGTGTGTGTGTTTGACCAATGTGTGTGTGTGTGTGTGTGTGTGTTTATGTGTGTGTGGTTGTGTTTTTTTCGTGTGTGTGTTTTTCTTTATGTGTGTGTGTATGTGTGTGTGGTTGTGTTTTTTTTTTGTGTGTGTGTGTGTGTGTGTGTGTGTGTGTGTGTGTGTGTGTGTGTGTGTGTGAGCATTCAGGAGACACTCATCATATCCAGGTCAGCCCACCCGCAGAGCTTTTATTGGGGTTGAGAGAGTCTTTCAGTAAACACACAATACCATTTTGGACACTGGGCAAAATATTTAGGTGAATTTACCCACAACACACACACACACACACACACACACACACACACACACACACACACACACACACACACACACACACACACACACACACACACACACACACACACACACACACACACACACACACACACACACACACACACAGCTGTAGCTCAGAGTACAGTGTGAGTGAGATCTACTCATTTGATTCGCTCTTGAAAAAATGGCTGAAATGAATTCTGTTTTTAACGTTTTTTTTTATTTTAAAGATAATTTTTTGGGCATTTTCAAGCTTTATTAGACAGTACAGAGTTGAAATGGGGAGACAGAGAGAGAGAGAGAGAGAGAGAGAGAGAGAGAGAGAGAGAGAGAGAGAGAGAGAGAGGGGGATGACCTGCAGTAAAGGTCCACGGGACGGATTTGAACCCGCGACCACTGCAACGAAGGCCGGAGCCAATATGGTACACGCTCTATCCACTACGCCACAGGAGCGCCCTGTTTTTAACGTTTTTAAACATTAAAAACTTTGAAGTCTTAATATTTGTTACCAACCTTTGCAAAAAAAAGTAATAATTTGAACCATATACAGTATGAAAGTGAAAAACACACATCACACCTGCCTTGTTTGGTTTTATTTGCTCAGATCTTGTGGCTCTGGGGTTTATGCCAGGCCAGATTTTTTGTGTAGAAAACAGCATCCTGAGGGCGCCCTTAGCTCAGTTGGTAGGGCGTCCCCCCCCCCATGGGCCTCGGCCAGCAGCGGACCCGGGTTCAATTCCAGCCCGCGGTCGTTCTCTGCATGTCACTCCCCTCTCTGCCCCATTTCAACTCTGTCTCTACACTATCAATAAAGCATAAAAATGCAAAAAAAATATCTTAAAAAAAATAAAAATAAAAACTGCATCCTATTTGGGCGATTCTGACCCACAATCCAGTGCGAACCGGAAGTGACGTCACATCACATCAACGGAGCCTCCATTATGAAAACAAACGGGGATGAGACGGATATAAAAGCAAGAGGCAAGATCAAGGAGCAATGTTATGATGAAATAAATAAGTAAAAGTATGTCCCAAGTGTATGCCTTATTATGAATTTTTTTTGGTGCAGAGAATAATGTCCTCAGAATAAAATATGAAAGCTTTTGTTGATCGTCTGACTTTTAATTTAGCGCCAGTATTGGGTCAGAATTCCAATTAGTCCAACAGTTTGGGTCCATGAACATTCCCATCTGTTTTTAACTGTGTCCAAAATCCATACTACACATTTTTATCCTTTGTACTCAACATATGTCATCCTGAACTCACAGCTATAGTTCTTGTTTTTAAACTGTTTTCAAGGATTTTTCTTGGAGCTGTTTCAACACCACCCACTATTTATGTGTGTGTGACTGTGTGTGTGCGTGTGCGTGTGTGTGGTGTGTGTGTGTGTGTGTGTGTGTGTGTGTGTGTGTGTGTGTGTTCTGTTTCATTGTATCAGCTGTGAGCTACGCCTCCACTTCCCCTGTGAATTGGATCGTGGGAGAATTCTGTGCATGAGCAGAAAAGTAAAAAAAGTCAACTGTATTTGGCTTTTCTTTGAGTATCTTTTATCACTAGGAACCTGCTTACAAACAGCATGTATTAGTGTATTTTATTGCATCAACTCCATCATACATACATTCCTGACTAAAGGCCTTTGCACACCGGGCGCGTTTTATTCCTGCGATTAATTTGTGCGATATTAATAAATACCGAACATATACAGAGTCAATACGAGCTTCCACATCTGCGCGAGTTCGATTTTTCTAGGAGGTCGCTTCCGATATTAAGCTCCTATCTCACTGGGCTGCGACAGTGTGCGACAAGTTGGAGACACAAAATTGCGACAAAATATGCGAATTAGCGACAATTTTCACTTGCAGTCTCACTGAGTTGGTTCCTCAAGACACGTTTGCGAATGTCCTGCCCAACACTTGCCAAGAGCTCGCATTTATGTCTCGCGAGCGTCTGGCGAGCGTCGCACGAACAGAATGTCAGTCTAATTTTTGTCTCAAATCAGTCACAATTTAGTTTCATATGTCGCCAGACCCTCGCAAAGTTGTCTCACACATCTCGCACTTTCTGACTCGCGGAGACTAAATTGAGAAGGGTTTGCAACGCGTTTGAGACACATGCGACCACTCTGAGACTATTTTGAGACTAGATTTGTCGCACACTTTTTTTGAACATGTTCAAAATTCAAGCGACAGGACTGCGCGGCTCTGCGACTCATGCGAGGAAATTGAGACCTCCGCGAACGTTTGGAGACAGTTTAGAGACTCCCTCGCGAATGCAGTCTCCAACTTGTCGCAAACAGTCGCAGCCCAGTGAGATAGGGACACGTCAAAATTCGCATTCAAAATTGTTCGCTTTTTCGTGCGAGTTTATTCGCATTGCGCCCGCTGTGCAGCTGCCTTTACACTGTACATTCAGGACTTATTTAAAAAAAAAAGTTGATCAGAATCCCCTGTGTGTTATTTTTGTGTTGATTTTACTGTAGAAAAATGTATATACATATATATGGTCC